>NC_053023.1:20089897-20261757 GCF_003073215.2 Triticum urartu
GCCATCCTTCATGGTTCGACTCGATGGATATTGCTCAAGAATCATGTTCTATACATGGATGAGTACTGTGATGCAATTCAATACGAGGGTCTTGTGTTTGCTGCCACCACTCGTGGCACTGTTTTTGCATGGAATCCTCATGATTTCGGTATGTTTGTCTTCCACCGTAATTATAATTGTTTCATCAACATGCATGCGGGTAAGCTAGTTTCCCTTTACTAATTAACCTTCTTGTGTTTCCAAGGTCCTGTGAACATTCCACCACCTATACTTGAAAATTTCATTCACGAGCATGAGGACGAGTAGGACCCATATACTTAGTGGCGCCTAGCAACTTATTCTGATGGATCACCTCTTCTTGTCTGTATACGGGGCACTACTGATGTTACTAAGGAAGCAGGTGTTGTCTCGTATGGTCGCACTCTCCTGACCTGTTCCAACATCCGTTGCAGGGTATTCGGGATGGATACTAGTGTACTAGCGCCAACACCTTCTCCCTGGTTCAGTATTGAAAGTCTTGGAGGAAACTCACTCTTCCTTGGACAAAACTATCCAATGATGGTGGAAGGCGATCCAGTTGCTGTTAACACAACGTTGCTACCATTTATGAGAAGCAACTGTATCTATACCTCGAACATTACTATGCTTCCCTACCGTCCCAATATGGGTATTGAAATAGGCCGCTTCAGCCTGGATGATCAGTCCAGTGTTGGTCTCGAGATTGACAGTAGCTGGCCCTTCCCAGAGAATCACTTCTGGTTCAAAGCAAGCGTTTCCAACGCCGACGAGTGGTTGAGCTGAAGTTCATTTCATCGCTTTGTTATTTGTTGTGTGAGAATTTTTTTACTAGAATGTTTTGTTGGAAATGATCTATAATCCAACATGTATCCTCGTTCTCGTTGTGGGTTGATGACTTGTTGTATGTAATCAATGGTACATTTGCGTATGCGTCCATGAACTCAGGCCTGCTAGTGGTGTCCATATGAATAGTGCTAGTGATTTTAGTTGCAAAAATTAGATAGTGCTAGTGATTTTAGTTGCAAAAATTAGATAGTGCTAGTGATTTGTAGCTGCATATTTTGACAAATCGCAGTGTTACAAGGTTGACAAATGGCAATGCTACTAGATAAGCAAATGTCAATCTTTCCAGTTTGAGAAATGGCAACATACCCAAAATGACAGATATGCAAATCTTACCCAATTGTTTGTATGTGGTTGCACACGGGTCATGCAAAACAACCGTTTGCGTTGAAGGGATGCAGAAATCCTGCTCAACACATTTTCCCTTGGCTTCCTGGGGAAGCTATCGGTTTGCATACGGGTGTTCTAACTAAACCGTTTGCGATGAGTGTTTTATATTTAAAACCCGTTGATGTTTTTTTCAAAAGAAAATAGTTTGATAAGTCTGTACATTAAGAGAGAAAAACACAAATTCGTTCAAACCATATCTTTCATTCAGTCACACTACGAATTTACATTCATATGATCAAGAATTCGAGATACAATATTAAACCCCAAAAAACTATTTCCGGTGACGGAGGAGGCGGCATGCCGCGCCTTCGTTGTCGTCGTTGTCCTCCGGGACGCCGTTGTTGAAGTCTTCAAGGCAACACAAAATGTTTTTCACTTGTAAATCAAACATCACGTCGTCGCGCGATCGACGGGCCGGGCGCGGGAGGACGGCAACTGGCACCGCTGAGAGGTAGCGGTCGACGGCAGCGTCCCATGCCGCTGAGGGGGGGGGGGGGGCGCACGGGCACGGGCACGGGCGCGGCGGGTGCAGCCAAATGCATGGGGATCGGCGCCGCGGTGGGTGGAGGGGCGCGCACGGGCATGACGGATGTAGGCAAATGCACGGGGGCCTGCGACACGGTGGGTGGAGGGGCGCACACGGGCAAGGGCACGGGCGCTGGCATGTACACGAGCTCGCGCGGGTCCGCGAAGACCTCGTTGACGCCGGCGGCTCCCAGCTCTGCGATACTGCTCGGCGACCAGCCCGTTAATGCTACGGGGATGGTCGCTGGCGCGGGCGCGTGGATGGGAGATGGGACGGGAGCGGGGGAAGCAATTGCCGCGGCCAGCTCGTTCTGGGCCATGTCCATGAGGCCCCATTCCTCCTTATTTTCTATCTCCTCCGGCTTGGAGTCGACTTCACAAAACTTGAAGACTAGTGGCAGATGATCATTCCGCGCGATGGCGGTGGAGGTCTCGGGGGGGGGGGGGGGGGGAGGCGAAAAGTAAGGCCGTCCGTATTAAATAGCGGCTCAGGCGCCATTAATGGAGAGGAAGGCGGGCGGCCATGGAAGTCAAAGGGCTCGCTTCCTAGTGAGCCTGCGCAGCGTAAAGCTCGCACGCTTCCCGGTGAGCCTATGCATTGGAGGACAGCTTGCACGCCTTTCGGTCAGCCTGCGCACCGGACTGCGCTCGCACGCCTCCCGTTCAGTCAAGATCAAGCAGCTGTCCGCACGGCACCTCCTACAACCATAAAAACCAAGACACGTGGTGTCACGTGAATGGTTAACAGAACGCACACATTTTGAATTATACAAACATTTGAGATATTAAGTGGCAGCTATTTTTTCAAAATGCCTTTGTTGGCTATCATTATTCGAGTGCGCCTTCTCTCAAAATGGACACGAAAAATACCACATCATGTTGGGCACCATTCCATGATAGAATGCCAAGTTACTACAATTTAAAAACCATGCATCTCAATGTTTTGTCGGAAATCAACGGTGCCCTGGTGTTTGAAAATCATTCTCATTTATTGCATGGGACCAAAGCATGCACCCAATGACACATATTTTATTTTTCAACCAATTTATATGCACTGGAGCATGTGCATGTAGTTCAAATTTGAATTATGCACATATGGATTGAAAACTTAGTTAATGCATAAAAATGTCCAAAAGAACCCCGAAAAATCACAAAAGTTGACACAACACTGCTGTTGTTCTATGTTGACACGAGAAAAAATTTAGAAGCAATAAGAGGCAGTGGATATCGTTTCGTCCTCAAAAGGTGGGACGTTCCCTACCAAAACCATGATGCTTGTTGTGAGAAGCTCTGGTTTGTGAGAACCATATACCCAAACCTGCCCCAAATGGGACAAATTTTTTACCATGGCATGTTGATGCCGCTCCATGAAAGCATGCCAAGTTTCATGAATTTCTGACGAGTTTTGGATTTACAAGAATTTAAAAACGAGGCATCTCAATGTTTTGCCGGTAATCAACGGTGCCCTGGTGTTTGAAATTCATTCTCATTTCTTGCATGGGACCTAAGCATGCACCCAAGGACACAGATTTGATTTTTCAACCAATTTATATGCACTGGAGCATGTGCATGTAGTTCAAATTTGAATTATGCACATAAATGCATTGAAAACTCAGTTAATGCATAAAAATATCCAAACGAACCCCGAAAAATCCCAAAAATTGATACAACAATCCTGTTGTTCTATGTTGACACGAGTAAATTTTTTAAAGCCATAAGAGGCAATGGATATCGTTTCGTCCCCAAATGTGGGACGTTCCTTACCGAAACCATCATGCTTGTTGTGAGAAGCTCTGATTTGTGAGAAGCATATACCCGAACCTGCCCCAAATGGAACAAAATTTTTAACACAGCATGTTGATGCCGCTCCATGATAGCATGCCAAGTTTCATGAATTTCAGACGAGTTTTGGATTTAATAGCATTCAAAAACCAGGCATCTCAATGTTTTATCGGCAATTAACAGTGCCCTGGTGTTTGAATTTCATTCCCATCTCTTGCATGGTACCTAGAAATTCACCCAAGGAGACATATTAGATTTTTCAACCAACCTTAGTGCATTGGAGCATGTGCTTGTAGGTCAAATTTGAATTATGCACATAAAATGCCTAGAAAACCCAGTTAATGCATAAAAATGTCCAAACGAACCCCGAAAAACCACAAAAAATGACACAACACTCCTGTTGTTCTATGTTGACACTAGAAAATATTTGAAAGCAATAAAAGGAAATGGATATCGTTTCGTCCCCAAAGTTGGGACGTTCCCAATCGAAACCATCGTGGTTGTTGTGAGAAGCTTATACCCGAACCTTCCCCAAACGGGACAATTTTTTTTACCATGGCATGTTGATGCCGCTCCATGATAGCATGCCAAGTTTCATGACTTTCAGACGAGTTTTCAATTTACTAGAATTTAAAAACCAGGCATCTCAATGTTTTTCCGGCAATCAACAGTGTCCCGGTGTTTGAATTTCATTCCCATCTCTTGCATGGGACCAAGAAATTCACCCAAGGACACACTTGTGATTTTTCAACCAACTTTAGTGCATTGGAGCTTGTGCTTGTAGTTCAAATTTGAAGTATGCACCTAAAATGCCTAGAAAAAATAGTTAATGTATAAAAAGGCCAAACGAACCCCGAAAAATTCCAAGATTGAACACAAAACTCCTGTTGTTCTATGTTGACACTAGAAATTTTTTTGAAAGCAATAAGAGGCAACGGGTATCGTTCCGTCACCAAAGGTGGTACTTTCCGTATCGAAACCATCATGCTTGTTGTGAGAAGCTCTTGTTTGTGAGAAGCTTCTACCCGAACCTGCCCCAAATGGGACAAAATTTTCACCATGGCATGTTGATGCCGCTCCATGATAGCATGCCAAGTATCATGAATTTCAGATGTGTTTTGGATTTACTAGAATTTAAAAACCAGGCATCTCAACGTTTTGCCGGCAATCAACAGTGCCATGGTGTTTGAATTTCATTACCATCTCTTGCATGGGACCTAGAAATTCACCCAAGGACACACATGTGATTTCTCAACCAACTTTGGTGCATTGGAGCTTGTGCTTGTAGTTCAAATTTGAATTATGCACATAAATGCATTGAAAACTCAATTAATGCATAAAAATGACCAAACGAACCCCGAAAAATCCCAAAAATTGACACAACACTTATGTGGTTCTATTTTGACACGAGTAAATTTTTAGAAGCCATAAGAAGCAATGGATATCGTTTCATTCCCAAAGTTGGGACGTTCCCTACCGAAACTATCGTGCTTATTGTGAGAAGCTCTGGTTTGTGAGAAGCATATACCCGAACCTGCCCCAAATGGGACTAATTTTTTAACATGGCATGTTGATGCCGCTCCATGATAGCATGCTAAGTTTCATGAATTTCAGATGAGTTTTGGATTTACTAGAATTTAAAAACCAGGCATCTCAATGTTTAGTCGGCAATCAACAGTGTCCTAGTGTTTGAATTTCATTCCAATCTCTTGAATGGGACCTAGAAATTCACCCAAGGACACACATGTGATTTCTCAACCAACTTTGGTGCATTGGACCATGTGCTTGTAGTTCAAATTTGAATTATACACATAGATGCATTGAAAACTCAGTTAATGCATAAAAATGTCCAAACGAACCCCGAAAAATCCCAAAAATTGACACAACAGTCCTGTGGTTCTATGTTGACACGAGTAAATTTTTGAAAGCCATAAGAGGCAATGGATATCGTTCTGTCCCCAAAGGTGGGACGTTCCCTACCGAAACCATCATGCTTGTTGTGAGAATCTCTGGTTTGTGAGAAGCATATACCCGAACCTGCCCCAAATGGGACAAATTTTTTAACACGACATGTTGATGCCGCTCCATGATAGCATGCCAAGTTTCATGAATTTCATACGAGTTTTGGATTTACTAGAATTTAAAAACCAGGCATCTCAATGTTTTGTCGGCAATCAACAATGCACTGGTGCTTGAATTTTATTCCCGTCTGTTGCATGGGACCAAGAAATTCACCCAAGGACACATATTAGATTTTTCAACCAACCTTAGTGCATTGGAGCATGTGCTTGTAGTTCAAATTTGAATTATGCACATAAAATGCCTAGAAAACCTAGTTAATGCATAAAAATGTCCAAACGAACCACGAAAAATCACAAAAAATGACACAACACTCCTGTTGTTCTATGTTGACACTAGAAAATATTTGAAAGCAATAAGAGGCAATGGATATCGTTTCGTCCCCAAAGTTGGGACGTTCCCTATCGAAACCATCATGCTTGTTGTGATAAGCCTATACCCGAACTTGCCCCAAACTGGACAATTTTTTTACCATGGCATGTTGATGCCGCTCCGTAATAGCATGCCAAGTTTCATGAATTTCAGACGAGTTTTGGATTTACTAGAATTTAAAGCCAGACATCTCAATGTTTTGCCGGAAATCAACAGTGCCCTGGTGTTTGAATTTCATTCCCATCTCTTGCATGGGACCAAGAAATTCACCCAAGGACACACATGTGATTTTTCAACCAACTTTAGTGCATTGGAGCATGTGCTTGTAGTTCAAATTTGAATTATGCACCTAAAATGCCTAGAAAACACAGTTAATGTATAAAAAGGCCAAACGAACCCCGGAAAATTCCAGGATTGAACACAAAACTCCTCTTGTTCTATGTTGACACTAGAAATTTTTTGAAAGCAGTAAGAGGCAACGGGTATCGTTCTGTCACCAAAGGTGGTACTTTCCCTATCGAAACCATCATGCTTGTTGTGAGAAGCTCTGGTTTGTGAGAAGCTTATACCCGAACCTGCCCTAAATGGGAAAAAAATTCTCGACGGCATGTTGATGTCGCTCCATGATAGAATGCCATGTTTGATGAATTTCAAACGAGTTTTGGATTTACTAGAATTTAAAAACCAGGCATCTCAACATTTTGCCGGCAATCAACAGTGCCCTGGTGTTTGAATTTAATTCCCATCTCTTGCATGGGACCTAGAAATTCACGCAAGGACACAGATGTGACTTTTCAACCAACTTTGGTGCATTGGAGCATGTTCTTGTAATTCAAATTTGAATGAAGCAGATAAAATGCCTAGAAAACCAAGTTAATGTATAAAAAAGGCCAAACGAACCCAGGAAAATTCCAAGATTGAACACAACACTCCTGTTGTTCTATGTTTACACTAGAAATTTCTTGAAAGCAATAAGAGGCAACGAATATCGTCTCATCCCCAAAGGTGGTACATTTCCTATCGAGACCATCATGCTTGTTGTGAGAAGCTCTGATTTGTGAGAAGCTTATACCAAAACCTGCCCCAAATGGGGCAAAATTTTCACCACGGCATGTTGATGCAGCTCCATGATAGCATGCCAAGTTTCATGAATTTCAGATGACTGTTGGATTTACTAGAATTTAAAAACCAGGCATCTCAACGTTTTGCCAGCAATCAACAGTGCCCTGGTGTTTGAAATTCATTCCCATCTCTTGCATGGGACCTAGAAATTCACCCAATGACACATGTGATTTTTCAACCAACTTTGGTGCATTGGAGCATGTGCTTGTAGTTCAAATTTAAATTATGCACATAAAATGCCTAGAAAACACAGTTAATGTATAAAAAAGGCCAAACCAACCCCGAAAAATTCCAAGATTGAACACAAAACTCCTGTTGTTCTATGTTGACACTAGAAATTTTTTTGAAAGCAATAAGAGGCAACGGGTATCGTTCCGTCACCAAAGGTGGTACTTTCCCTATCGAAACCATCATGCTTGTTGTGAGAAGCTCTTGTTTGTGAGAAGCTTCTACCCGAACCTGCCCCAAATGGGACAAAATTTTCACCACGGCATGTTGATGCCGCTCCATGATAGCATGCCAAGTATCATGAATTTCAGACGAGTTTTGGATTTACTAGAATTTAAAAACTAGGCATCTCAACGTTTTGCCGGCAATCAACAATGCCATGGTGTTTGAATTTCATTACCATCTCTTGTATGGGCCCTAGAAATTCACCCAACGACACACATGTGATTTTTCAACCAACTTTAGTGCATTGGAGCATGTGCTTGTAGTTCAAATTTGAATTATGCAGATAAAATGCCTAGAAAACCCAGTTAATGTATAAAAAAGGCCAAACGAACCCCGAAAAATTCATTCCCATTTCTTCCATGGGACCTAAGCATGCACTCAAGGACACAGGTTTGATTTTTCAACCAATTTGTATGCACCATTTTGTAATTCAAATCAAGTAGATCCCACACTGTTTATTCTCACCAACCGTGTGAGATATAGTAAAAAATATCTTGGAGCACCGTTGGTGTATAGTATGCCTATGGCTTACGCGAGAAGGTGCGTCGGCTACAGTCCGTAGCCGGCGCGTCAAGCACACTAGCTCGCTCCCCCAAAACTCCCGCCTCTGCATCCCTCTCTGCTTTAGTCCCTTGATTCAAATTTTCAGTAGCCCCGGCATTTTACTCCTGCCTCTGCATCCCTCGCAATCTAAAAAATATCTGCTCGTCCTTGATACAAATTTTCAGTAGCCCCGCCTTGTTACTCCCTCCGAGTAAAATTTTTAGTTGCCGCAGTATTTCCTCAAACACAACCTCTGCTCACACAGACACACACAACCCTCGAAACCATTGGTAGGTCGCCGCCATCGCCGGCGCCTCCATCCTCAACCTCTACCTGTGTGCCGGGGATCTTGAGTAGCCAATGGCCAAAAAGAGGTTTATCGCGGCCTTTTTGCCCAAAGCCAGCGAGGTGGCCGCCGAGGTGTCCCCGTCGTCCTCCGCGGGCCCGATCCGCTGTCGCCGGTCCCCCGATGCACCCTCCGCCGCGCCCCTACGCCGGTTTGAGGACTTCCCCGTCCTCCCCCGCGACACGGCAGCCGAAGAACTCCTACCTCGCGGTCCGGCAGTGATACGTCTCCAACGTATCTAGAATTTTTGATTGCTCCATGCTATATTATCTATTGTTTTGGACATTATTGGGATTTATTATCCATTTTTATATTATTTTTGGGACTAACCTATTAACCGGAGGCCCAACCCAGAATTGCTGTTTTTTTGGCCTATTTTAGGGTTTCGAAGAAAAGGAATATGAAACGGAGTCCAAACGGAATGAAACCTCCGGGAACGTGATTTTTCTCACCGAACATGATCCAGAGGACTTGGAACCTACGTCAAGAAACAAGGGAGGGGGCCACGAGGTAGGGGGCGCGCGCCTACCCCCCTTCCCCAGGCGCGCCCTCCACCCTCGTGGGCCCCCTGTTGCTCCACCGACGTACTCTTTCCTCCTATATATACCTACATACCCCCAAACGATCAGATACGGAGCCAAAACCATAATTCCACCGCCGCAACTTTCTGTGTCCACGAGATCCCATCTTGGGGCCTGTTCCGGAGCTCCGCCGGAGGGGGTATCCATCACGGAGGGCTTCTACATCAACACCATAGCCCTCCGATGAAGTGTGAGTAGTTCACCTCAGACCTAAGGGTCCATAGTTATTAGCTAGATGGCTTCTTCTTTCTTTTTGGATGTCAATACAATGTTCTTCCCCTCTCTTGTGGAGAACTATTCGATGTAATCTTCTGTCGCTTGCTACCTTGTCTAGGCTAGGCCTTATCTTCAAACTGTGCTGAAGGAAGGGTATTGACGATGGCACTCCTTTGGCTTGAGCCAGTACTTATAGTCAACGAAAGGTGGTCCACGGATCTGATTGTAGTTTTTGTTACATCTGGTGTTTTCTGCACTAACATAATTGATTATGAATAGATCAAAAATTTCTCTCGCTAAGAAAAAAAAGAGACAAATAGCAAAACCCTCCTAGAGCACATCCCCTTCTCCACCCTTTTTTTCTTTTTGACGAAAAGACCTTCTCCACTCTTTGGTTGTCTAGAATACCACCCTGCCGCCAGAGGCCGATTCATCGCCTGCGAGGACCAAGCGTCACCGCCACATGGCCTTATGGGACACACACAAGACAACCATATTCTCTAGCTGCATGTAGTTCAATAGACGAAACTAGGCTTTCTCAAATTTCCGTTACACCCGTGTGCAGATGCAGCATAATCCGAAATAGGAACATGAACAAATCAGAAATAGGAGTACATAACGCAACCAAAAAAAAGGAGGGGTACAACAAGTATGGTGAAGCAATACCGTTTTATTTCATCCGTGCGAGCCTTTAACAGGGACAAATTCAGCTTTAGATTCCATCTCAACGAACTACGCAGAGCTCAAATTCATCATAACGACATCACCAATGGCTGGGCTGGCTGCAGATAATAGTTCTCAGATATTGAAAGAAGAGCAAGAAGGAGGAGAAGAAGAGGAAGAGTAGGAGAGACCTGCACATGTACTAGTCTGGTCGAGTTGCCTTCATGATGGCCATGCAGGTTTGTGCTCTCTCTGCAGTTTCTTCCTTTCAGAGCCAAAGGTATAGCGTGAGAGGTATGTCTCCAATCGAGCTCTGCTGTAGCAACTAGCAGTACGTGCAAAACTAGAGCAGGGAGACTCTCCCGCAGGATGATAGTCTTATCACCAACCAACAACTCCAAAGTTGCTCCATCAGAAAAGCACTCAAAGCTGTCGTGTACGTACTAAAGCTTTAATATACTATTGTTTACTCCATGATTAGGGATAAACAATTACCCCAGCAACTCCCAACAAGCTAACCTCCGCACTCAAAGTGTGACAAAATTAAAGGGCACTGTGGTTGGTGCTGTCCTAGTCTACCTCCGTGTCCAGCAACTACATCTTTCTGCTTTTGCAGGATCACAACCAGAACCACTTTCACAGATACATTCACCAGTCTGTCATCAATTATTCTCAGATAAACTAGCAAAACTTTCCAAGGTAAACAAAATTACAGGGATTCACGCGCATGCATGTCAAATTAACTTAGACAAGTACTACTGAATATTACCTCTCCTGAAATGTTTCTCACCACCTGATCGAATAGAAGGACAGCTCTTCTATGATCTATCATGTATGCAAGTACAATACGCTCCTGTGTAGCAAGCTCAGCATGCAAGTTGTATATTAGTATTCAAAATACCTAAACACTACTAGAATCTGGTTTTGACCCAAGTTCCGACACTTCACTGAGTTCATTCTATCGGGAACTCGGCAAACTTCTGTCTGCCGAGTTTAATCCAAAATTGGACTCGGGAGTGATAAGCAACTCAGTAGAGCTGTGCCTTTGCTAGGTTCCAATGAAAAACAACTAGGCGAACTTAATAAACTCGGCTGAATCTCATGTTCACCGAGTTTCTGCAGAAATACACTCGGCAAAGCCTGACAAGTGGGCCCTGCTGTACAACAGTCGACGGAGCCGTGACGGCGGCCTTTATTTGCCGAGTTTTGGTTAACGGAGACTCGGTAAACATTTTATTTTTTATTTTTTTAAATCGGAATTCCACATGTCCCAGGTTTGTCGAGTTTTGTCCTCAGCGCACTCGTAAACATTTTACATTTTTCATTTTTTAAATCAGAATACCAGGCGTCACGGCTTTGCCAAGTTTTGTGTGTCGAAAACTCGGTAAAAACTGACAGGTGGGCCACCGGGTCTCATGCAATTGACCAGTTGACCGTGCGCCTTGTTATGCTGAGTTCCAAAAGTCGGCAAACGATGCCTTCGTCTTAAATGGGGAACGCGAGGGTTCGCTCCAATTGAAAAGCCCTCACTCTCTCCTCATTCTCTGGCTAGCACCCTAGCTAGCTCCCTCTCCTCCGACGATGGACCGCCTCCTCCTCCAATTCTCATCCCCGCGCCGCCGCATCAACGTTTCGACGGTCGAGTCATCAGCGTCGCGGACGGCCACCGCAGCGGCTACACCATGCTTTATGTATAAAGCAAACCGACAGAGCCAAACAAGAGCATACAAGGATCCAGCACAACACACACACACAGCAGACAGGTAGCAAACGAACATGGTACGATAGGTTAATGCTGAGGGAACAACTCAACACCGAAAAAGGCTTTCGCCCCGCTTTATAAATAAAGCAAACCGCCAAGAGCACACATACAAGGACTAATTCAAATACACACACACACACACACCCAAGTCTCACAAATAAGTATGAAGGTTCTGCTGAGGGCGCAGCTCAACAAGCCCAAAAAGACTAAAAGAAAAGCGCCGAGGAGCCAGACAAGCTCCTAGTCGGGTTCCGGCGGAGGCGGCGGGGGCGGCGGAGACAGACGGACAGCCATCGAGCGGAGGTCGGCGATGAAGGCAGAGATGGCGTCACGGTCCTGAGGGCGGCTAAGCGGCCGCCAAAGCTGCAAGAAACCAGACAGTTTGAAGATAGCGTCAGAATCCCGTCGTAGAGGAGCATGCTGGATCACAAGCTTATTATGGATCGTCCAGAGGGTCCAAGCGATGACCCCAATCTCAAGTCACCTAATGTGGCGAGAAGCCAAGGGGGAGGCCTGGAGCTCGGCATACAGATCGGGGAAGTTGGTGTGGCACCAATTTCCACCCACCACCTCGCGGAAGTAGCTCCACACGAATTGTGCGGAAACGCAGGAAAAGAAGATGTGATTCGAGTCTTCGGGGGTATCGCAAAGCGGGCAAAGTCCGGTGCCCGGACCATTGCGCTTGCGAACCTCAACGCCAGACGGGATCCGACCGCGAATCCACTGCCACATGAAGATCCGGATTTTCAGAGGTAGGCGAATGGACCACACCGTCAAAAGGGGGGAAGGGGCGGAGGAGGGGGCGATGACTTGGTAGAGAGATTTGGTGGAGAATTGGCCCGATGGCTTGAGCCGCCATCTCACCTGGTCCGGGCCACCGTCCACCACGGGCTCGTGGAGAGCAACGCAATCTAGTAACTCACGCCAAGCAGTGGACTCCGGGGGGCCAAATGGCCTCCGGAAAGCAAGGCCTAAGTCAATAAGGGCCCTCTCAACTGAGATCAGGGGGTCTACGGAGAGGGAAAAGAGGTCGGGGAAGCGCGCGGCGAAGGGGGTGTCTCCGGCCCACCGGTCAAACCAGAACAAAGTCGCCGTGCCGGACCCCACCAAGATGGAAGTCCTGATGCGAAGGATAGGGAGAATCTGGACGACCGACTGCCAGAACTGTGAGCCGCCAGATCTCTGACAAAAGGCAAGGGGCTGTCCACGCAGGTACTTGTTCTGGATGATGTCGAGCGAGAGGCCACCATGGCCTTGCGAGATGCGCCAGTGCCAGCGGGATAGGAGGGCGATATTCATGCGCTTGGAGGACATGATACCAAGGCCGCCTTGTTCCTTTGGCTTGCAAATGTCAGGCCAGCTGACCATATGGTATTTCTGCTTATTGTTGTCGCCTGCCCAATAAAAAATGAGACTGGACTTTGGCGATCTCGTGGTGCAGAGTGTCGTGAAGGTTGTAGAAGCTCATGAGGAACAAGAGGAGGCTGGAGAGGGATGAATTAATGAGAATAGTCCAAGCCGCCTTTGACAACCATCTACCCTGCCAAGCTTCGATGCGCCTTTGAAGCTTGGTCACGGTCGGGCGGAGGTCTGCGACGGTGAGCCGAGAGTCGCTAATGGGCGTTCCCAAGTAGGTCATGGGGAAGGAGGGCCGAGGCGGCAGTTGAGCCGGTTGGCAATGGCAAGGGACTTGGCCGAAGAGTAGCCCATCACCATCACATCACTCTTGTCGAAGTTTATCTTAAGGCCAGACATTTGTTGGAAGCAGAGGAGAAGGAACTTAAGATTGGAGATGTCCGACTCTAAGCCTTCGACCATGATGATGGTGTCATCGGCGTACTGGAGGAGGGAAATCCCGGAGCCGCCAGCCAGGTGGGGAGTATGGCCAGCAGCCTTAGACTTATCCAGGATGGCGGCAAGCGTGTCCACCACCATATTGAACAGGAACGGGGAGAAGGGATCGCCTTGTCTAACCCCACAGAGGGTGGGGAAGTAAGGGCTGATCTCCCCATTGATGTTCACGGCAGTGCGACTGCAAGAGACCATCTGCATAACTCTGGTGATCCAACGGTCGTCAAAGCCCTTCTGGGGCACAACTTCCCGAAGGAAGGGCCAACTAATAGTGTCATAGGCCTTATGGAAATCAATCTTCAAGAAAACCGCCTTGAGGTGTTTAGATCGAACCTCATGGAGGACTTCATGAGAAACAAGCACCCCATTCAGGATATACCGCCCCTGAATGAAGGCGGACTGGTTGGGGTGGGTAACGTGGTCAGCGAGGAGGGTCACCCTATTGGCGTACCCTTTAGCCAGAATCCGGAAAATCACGTTGATGACCGTGATTGGACGAAACTGGCGAATGACGTGTTGGGGAACGTTGCAGAAAACAAAAATTTTCCTACTCGTTTCACCAAGATCATCTAGGAGTTCATCTAGCAACGAGTCATTGGATGCATCTACATACCTTTGTATATCGCGCACGGAAGCGTTCAAAAGAACGGTGATGATGTAGTCGTAGTCGACGTGATCCAAATCACCGATGACCAGCGCCGAACGGACGGCACCTCCGCGTTCAACACACGTACGGGACGGGAGACGTCTCCTCCTTCTTGATCCAGCAAGGGAGAAGGAGAGGTTGATGAAGATCCAGCAGCACGACGGCGTGGTGGTGGACGCAGGGCGTCACAGTAGCAGGGCTTCGCCTATACTACGAAAAGGAGACGTAACGGGGAGAGAGGGAGGCGCCAGGGGCTGGTGTATCAAGTCCCTCCTCTCCCCCACTATATATAGGAGGGCCAAGGGGGGGTGGTGCGCAGCCTAGGAGATCCAATCTCCTAGGTGCGGCTGCCAAGGGGAGGTTTCCCTCCCCCCCAAGGCACCTAGAGGTGCCTTCCACCACTTGGACTCCTCCTTCATGGAAACCCTAGGCGCATGGGCCTAGTGGGGCTGGTGCCCTTGGCCCATGTAGGCCAAGGCGCACCCCCTACAGCCCATGTGGCCCCCCGGGACAGGTGGCCCCACCCGATGGGCCCCCGGGACCCCTCCGGTGGTCCCGGTACAATACCGATAACCCCGAAACTTGTCCCGATGGCCGAAACAGCATTTCCTATATATAATTCTTTACCTCCGGACCATTCCGGAACTCCTCGTGACGTCCGGGATCTCATCCGGGACCCCGAACAATATTCGGGTTACTGCATATACATATCTTCACAACCCTAGCGTCACCGAACCTTAAGTGTGTAGACCCTACGGGTTCGGGAGACAAGCATACATGACCGAGACGACTCTCCGGTCAATAACCAACAGCGGGATCTGGATACCCATGTTGGCTCCCACATGCTCCACGATGATTTCATCGGATGAACCACGATGTCGAGGATTCAATCAACCCCGTATGCAATTCCCTTTGTCAATCGATATGTTACTTGCCCGAGATTCGATCGTCGGTATCCCAATACCTCGTTCAATCTCGTTACCGGCAAGTCACTTTACTCGTACCATAATGCATGATCCCGTGACCAGACACTTGGTCACTTTGAGCTCATTATGATGATGCATTACCGAGTGGGCCCAGTGATACCTCTCCGTCATACGGAGTGACAAATCCCAGTCTTGATCCATGTCACCCAACAGACACTTTCGGAGATACCCGTAGTCTACCTTTATAGTCACCCAGTTATGTTGTGACATTTGGCATACCCAAAGCACTCCAACGGTATCCGGGAGTTACACAATCTCATGGTCTAAGGAAAAGATACTTGACATTGGAAAACTCTAGCAAACGAACTATACGATCTTGTGCTATGTTTAGGATTGGGTCTTGTCCATCACATCATTCTCCTAATGATGTGATCTCGTTATCAATGACATCCAATGTCCATAGTCAGGAAACCATGACTATCTGTTGATCAACGAGCTAGTCAACTAGAGGCTTACTAGGGACATGTTGGTGTCTGTTATTCACACATGTATTACGATTTCCGGATAACACAATTATAGCATGAATAAAGACAATTATCATGAAAAAGGAAATATAATAATAAAGCTTTTATTATTGCCTCTAGGGCATATTTCCAACAGTCTCCCACTTGCACTAGAGTCAATAATCTAGTTACATTGTGATGAATCGAACACCCATGGAATTCTGGTGTTGATCATGTTTTGCTCTAGGGAGAGGTTTAGTCAACGGATCTGCTACATTCAGGTCCGTATGTACTTTACAAATCTCTATGTCTCCATTTCGAACATTTTCACGAATGGAGTTGAAGCGACGCTTGATGTGCCTTGTCTTCTTGTGAAACCTGGGCTCCTTGGCAAGTGCAATAGCTCCAGTGTTGTCACAAAAGAGTTTGATTGGCCCCGACGCATTGGGTATGACTCCTAGGTCGGTGATGAACTCCTTCACCCATATTGCTTCATGTGCTGCCTCGAGGCTGCCATGTATTCCGCTTCACATGTAGATCCCGCCACGACGCTCTGCTTGCAGCTGCACCAGCTCACTGCTCCACCATTCAACATATACACGTATCCGGTTTGTGACTTAGAGTCATCCAGATCTGTGTCAAAGCTAGCGTCGACGTAACCCTTTACAACGAGCTCTTCGTCACCTCCATAAACGAGAAACATTTCCTTAGTCCTTTTCAGGTACTTCAGGATATTCTTGACCGCTGTCCAGTGTTCCTTGCCGGGATTACTTTGGTACCTTCGTACCAAACTTACGGCAAGGTTTACATCAGGTCTGGTACACAGCATGGCATACATAATAGAACCTATGGCTGATGCATAGGGGATGACACTCATCTCTTCTATTTCTTCTGTCGTGGTCGGACATTGAGTTGAGCTCAATTTCATACCTTGCAACACAGGCAAGAACCCCTTCTAAGACTGATCCATATTGAACTTCTTCAATATCTTATCAAGGTATGTGCTTTGTGAAAGACCTATGAGGCGTCTTGATCTATCTCTATAGATCTTCATGCCTAATATATAAGCAGCTTCTCCAAGGTCCTTCATTGAAAAACTCTTATTCAAGTAGGCCTTGATGCTGTCCAAGAGTTCTATATCATTTCCCATCAAAAGTATGTCATCTACATATAATATGAGAAATGCTACAGAGCTCCCACTCACTTTCTTGTAAACACAGGCTTCTCCATAAGTCTGTGTAAACCCAAACGCTTTGATCATTTCATCAAAGCGAATGTTCCAACTCCGAGATGCTTGCACCAGCCCATAAATCGAGCGTTGGAGCTTGCACACCTTGTTAGCATTCTTAGGATCGACAAAACCTTCCGGCTGCATCATATACAATTCTTCCTTAAGGAAACCATTAAGGAATGCCGTTTTGACGTCCATTTGCCATATCTCATAATCGTAGAATGCGGCAATTGCTAACATGATTCGGACGGACTTCAGTTTCGCTACCGGTGAGAAAGTCTCATCGTAGTCAACCCCTTGAACTTGTCGATAACCCTTAGCGACAAGCCGAGCTTTATAGATGGTCACATTACCATCCGCGTCTGTCTTCTTCTTAAAGATCCATTTATTTTCTATGGCTCGCCGTTCAACGGGCAAGCCAGTCAAAGTCCATACTTCATTTTCATACATGGATCCTATCTCGGATTTCATGGCTTCTAGCCATTTGTCGGAATCCGGGCCCGCCATTGCTTCTTCATAGTTCGAAGGTTCACCGTTGTCTAACAACATGGTTTCCAAGACAGGGTTGCCGTACCACTCTGGTGCGGAACGTGTCCTTGTGGACCTTCGAATTTCAGTAGGAGCTTGATCAGAAGTATCTTGATCATTATCATTAACTTCCTCTCTAGTCGGTGCAGGCACCTCAAGAACATTTTCTTGAGTTGCGCCATTTTCTGGTTCAAGAGGTAATACTTCATCAAGCTCTACTTTCCTCCCACTTACTTCTTTCGAGAGAAACTCTTTCTCCAGAAAGATTCCGTTCTTGGCAACAAAGATCTTGCCTTCGGATCTTAGGTAGAAGGTATACCCAATAGTTTCTTTAGGGTATCCTATGAAGACGCATTTTTCCGACTTGGGTTCGAGCTTCTCAGGTTGAAGTTTCTTGACATAAGCATCGCATCCCCAAACTTTTAGAAACGTCAGCTTAGGTTTCTTCCCAAACCATAATTCATACGGTGTCGTCTCAACGGATTTCGACGGAGCCCTATTTAAAGTGAATGCGGCAGTCTCTAAAGCATAGCCCCAAAAGGATAGCGGTAAATCGGTAAGTGACATCATAGATCGCACCATATCTAATAGAGTGCGATTACGACGTTCGGACACACCGTTACGCTGAGGTGTTCCAGGTGGCGTGAGTTGTGAAACTATTCCACATTTTCTTAAGTGTGTGCCAAATTCGTGACTCAAGTATTCTCCTCCACGATCTGATCGTAGAAACTTGATTTTCCTGTCACGTTGATTCTCAACCTCACTCTGAAATTCCTTGAACTTTTCAAAGGTTTCATACTTGTGTTTCATTAAGTAGACATACCCATATCTACTCAAGTCATCAGTGAGGGTGAGAACATAACGATAGCCACCGCGAGCCTCAACACTCATTGGACCACACACATCAATATGTATGATTTCCAATAAGTTGGTTGCTCGCTCCATTGTTCCTGAGAATGGAGTCTTGGTCATTTTACCCATAAGGCATGGTTCGCATGTGTCAAATGATTCATAATCAAGAGACTCCAAAAGTCCATCTGCATGGAGCTTCTTCATGCGTTTGACACCTATGTGACCAAGGCGGCAGTGCCACAAGTATGTGGTACTATTATTATCAACTTTACATCTTTTGGTACTCACATTATGAACATGTGTAGTAATACGCTCAAGATTCATTAAGAATAAACCATTTACCATAGGAGCATGACCATAAAACATATCTCTCATATAAATGGAACAACCATTATTCTCAGATTTAAATGAGTAGCCATCTCGAATTAAACGAGATCCCGATACAATGTTCATGCTCAAAGCTGGCACTAAATAACAATTATTGAGGTTTAATACTAATCCCGTAGGTAAATGTAGAGGCAGCGTGCCGACGGCGATCACATCGACCTTGGAACCATTCCCGACGCGCATCGTCACCTCGTCCTTCGCCAGTCTCCGTTTATTCCGCAGCTCCTGCTGTGAGTTACAAATATGAGCAACGGCACCGGTATCAAATACCCAGGAGTCACTACGAGTACTGGTTAGGTACACATCAATTACATGTATATCACATATACCTTTTGTTTTGCCGGCCTTCTTGTCCGCTAAGTATTTAGGGCAGTTCCGCTTCCAGTGACCGCTTCCCTTGCAATAAAAGCACTCAGTCTCGGGCTTGGGTCCATTCTTTGGCTTCTTCCCGGCAGCTTGCTTGCCGGGCGCGGCAACTTCCTTGCCGTCCTTCTTGAAGTTCTTTTTACCCTTGCCTTTCTTGAACTTAGTGGTTTTATTGACCATCAACACTTGATGTTCCTTCTTGACTTCTACCTCCGCTGATTTCAGCATTGCAAACAACTCAGGAATGGTCTTTTGCATCCCCTGCATGTTGAAGTTCATCACAAAGCTCTTGTAGCTTGGTGGAAGCGACTGGAGGATTCTGTCAATGACCGCATCATCCGGGAGATTAACTCCCAGCTGAGACAAGCGGTTATGTAACCCAGACATAGTGAGTATGTGCTCACTGACAGAACTATTTTCCTCCATCTTACAGCTGAAGAACTTATCGGAGACTTCATATCTCTCGATCCGGGCATGAGCTTGAAAAACCATTTTCAGCTCTTCGAACATCTCGTATGCTCCATGTCTCTCAAAACGTTTTTGGAGCCCCGGCTCTAAGCTGTAAAGCATGCCGCACTGAACGAGGGAGTAGTCGTCGACACGTGTCTGCCAAGCGTTCATAACGTCTTGGTTCTGTGGGACGGGAGCTTCACCTAGCGGTGCTTGTAGGACATAATCTTTCTTGGCAGCTATGAGGATGATCCTCAGGTTCCGGACCCAGTCCGTATAGTTGCTGCCATCGTCTTTCAGCTTGGTTTTCTCTAGGAACGCGTTGAAGTTGAGGACTACGTTGGCCATTTGATCTACAAGACATATTGCAAAGATTTTAGACTAAGTTCATGATAATTAAGTTCATCTAATCAAATTATTAATGAACTCCCACTTAGATTAGACATCCCTCTAGTCATCTAAGTATTACATGATCCGAGTTAACTAGGCCGTGTCCGATCATCACGTGAGACGGACTAGCCAACGTCGGTGAACATCTTCATGTTGATCGTATCTTCTATACGACTCATGCTCGACCTTTCGGTCTTCTGTGTTCCGAGGCCATGTCTGTACATGCTAGGCTCGTCAAGTTAACCCTAAGTGTTTTGCATGTGTTCCGACGCCATGTCTGTACATGCTAGGCTCGTCAACACCCGTTGTATGTGAACGTAAGGATCCATCACACCCGATCATCACGGCGTGCTTAGAAACGACGAACTGTAGCAACGGTGCACAGTTAGGGGAGAACACTTCTTGAAATTGTATGAGGGATCATCTTATTTACTACCGTCGTTCTAAGTAAACAAGATGCAAAACATGATAAACATCACATGCAATCAAATAATAAACGTGACATGATATGGCCAATATCACACAGCTCCTTTGATCTCCATCTTGGGGCTCCATGATCATCTTGTCACCGGCTTGACACCATGATCTCCATCATCATGATCTCCATCATCGTGTCTCCATGAAGTTGCTCGCCAACTATTACTTCTACTACTATGGCTAACGCGTTTAGCAATAAAGTAAAGTAATTTACATGGCGTTTCTCAATGACACGCAGGTCATATAAAAGAATAAAGACAACTCCTATGGCTCCTGCCGGTTGTCATACTCATCGACATGCAAGTCGTGAATCCTATTACAATAGCATGAACATCTCATACATCTCATATAGATCATTCATCATTCATCACAACTTTGGCCATATCATATCACAAACCACTTGCTGCAAAAACAAGTTAGACGTCCTCTAATTGTTGTTGCAAGTTTTACGTGGCTGATTTAGGGTTCTAGCAAGAACGTCTTCTTACCTACGTTAAAGCCACAACGTGATTTGTCAACTTCTATTTACCCTTCATAAGGACCCTGTTCATCGAATCCGCTCCAACTAAAGTGGGAGAGACAGACACCCGCCAGCCACCTTATGCAACTAGTGCATGTTAGTCGGTGGAACCGGTCTCACGTAAGCGTACGTGTAAGGTTGGTCCGGGCCGCTTCATCCCACAATACCGCTGAAGCAAGAAAAGACTAGTAACGGCAAGAAAGTTGACAAATCCACGCCCACAACTAATTGTGTTCTACTCGCGCAAGAAGAACTATGCATAGACCTAGCTCATGATGCCACTATTTGGGAACGTTGCAGAAAACAAAAATTTTCCTACTCGTTTCACCAAGATCATCTAGGAGTTCATCTAGCAACGAGTCATTGGATGCATCTACATACCTTTGTAGATCGCGCACGGAAGCGTTCAAAAGAACGGTGATGATGTAGTCGTACTCAACGTGATCCAAATCACCGATGACCAGTGCCGAACGGACGGCACCTCCGCGTTCAACACACGTACGGGACGGGAGACGTCTCCTCCTTCTTGATCCAGCAAGGGAGAAGGAGAGGTTGATGAAGATCCAGCAGCACGACGGCGTGGTGGTGGACGCAGGGCGTCACAGTAGCAGGGCTTTGCCTATACTACGAAAAGGAGACGTAACGGGGAGAGAGGGAGGCGCCAGGGGCTGGTGTATCAAGTCCCTCCTCTCCCCCACTAAATATAGGAGGGCCAAGGGGGGGTGGTGCGCAGCCTAGGAGATCCAATCTCCTAGGTGCGGCTGCCAAGGGGAGGTTTCCCTCCCCCCAAGCACCTAGAGGTGCCTTCCACCACTTGGACTTCCTCCCATGGAAACCCTAGGCGCATGGGCCTAGTGGGGCTGGTGCCCTTGGCCCATGTAGGCCAAGGCGCACCCCCTACAGCCCATGTGGCCCCCCGGGACAGGTGGCCCCACCCGATGGGCCCGGGACCCCTCCGGTGGTCCCGGTACAATACCGATAACCCCGAAACTTGTCCGATGGCCGAAACAGCATTTCCTATATATAATTCTTTACCTCGGACCATTCCAGGAACTCCTCGTGACATCCGGGATCTCATCCGGGACTCCCGAAATAACATTCGGGTTACTACATATACATATCTACAACCCTAGCGTCACCGAACCTTAAGTGTGTAGACCCTACGGGTTCGGGAGACATGTAGACATGACCGTGACGACTCTCCGGTCAATAACCAACAGGCGGGATCTGGATACCCATGTTGGCTCCCACATGCTCCACGATGATTCATCGGATGAACCACGATGTCGAGGATTCAATCAACCCCGTATGCAATTCCCTTTGTCAATCGATATGTTACTTGCCCGAGATTCGATCGTCGGTATCCCAATACCTCGTTCAATCTCGTTACCGGCAAGTCACTTTACTCGTACCGTAATGCATGATCCCGTGACCAGACACTTGGTCACTTTGAGCTCATTATGATGATGCATTACCGAGTGGGCCCAGTGATACCTCTCCGTCATACGGAGTGACAAATCCCAGTCTTGATCCATGTCACCCAACAGACACTTTCGGAGATACCCGTAGTCTACCTTTATAGTCACCCAGTTACGTTGTGACGTTTGGCATACCCAAAGCACTCCTACGGTATCCGGGAGTTACACGATCTCATGGTCTAAGGAAAAGATACTTGACATTGGAAAACTCTAGCAAACGAACTATACGATCTTGTGCTATGTTTAGGATTGGGTCTTGTCCATCACATCATTCTCCTAATGATGTGATCTCGTTATCAATGACATCCAATGTCCATAGTCAGGAAACCATGACTATCTGTTGATCAACGAGCTAGTCAACTAGAGGCTTACTAGGGACATGTTGGTGTCTGTTATTCACACATGTATTACGATTTCCGGATAACACAATTATAGCATGAATAAAGACAATTATCATGAACAAGGAAATATAATAATAAAGCTTTTATTATTGCCTCTAGGGCATATTTCCAACATGACGGAGGCGCCCGAAACCTTCGGGATGAGCGAGATGATCTCATAGTTGAGACGCCCGAGGTCGATGGACGCAACATAGAACTCATCGAAGATGGCCATGACCTCAGGTTTAATCACATTCTAGAATGACTGGAAGAATTCCACCGGAAGGCCGTCGGGACCCGGAGCGGAGGTGGGATTCATGCCTCGAATGGCAGCCCAGACCTCGCCCTCGGAGAAGGGGGCTGTGAGGGCCGCGTTCTCCGCATCAGAGACCAGCTGGGTGCCGGTCCAGCAATCAGGCGCCAGGGAGAGGCCTTTCCTAGGAGCGGCAGAGAACAAGGACCTATAGAAACCGTCGACATGGCCATGAATGTCACGGGGGTCCTGCAAGAGGGAGGCACCATCCCAAAGAAGGGGGATGGTGTTGCGTCTACGCCGGCCGCTCGCGATGGCCTGAAAGTAGGCCGTGTTCCCGTGGCCCTTCAAGACCCATTTTTGGGCCCCGCGGATGCGCCAATAAGCCTCCTCATCAGTGTAGATGACGGAGGGCAGGTCTTCTAAGTCATAGCGAGAGAGCCACTCATCTGGAGAGAGGGCGATTGAGTCAGCACGCAAGTCTAAAGCCTGGATGGCGGCCAACAAGGCCTTCTTACGTTCGCAGAGGTCACGCCCCAGGTTGGCACCCCATCCCTTCATGAATTGTCGGCCATGCTTGGCACAGAAGTGCCAAGAGTCAATAGCCGAGGGAGGACGGGGGTGGGGGTGCGCACGGGCCTTGATACGACTCCAACGTATCTATAATTTTGATTGCTCCATGCTATATTATATACTGTTTTGGACATTATTGGGCTTTATTATCCACTTTTATATTATTTTTGGGACTAACCTATTAACCGGAGGCCCAACCCAGAATTGCTGTTTTTTTGCCTGTTTTAGGGTTTCGAAGAAAAGGAATATCAAACAGAGTCCAAACGGAATGAATCCTTCGGGAACATGATTTTCTCAACGAACAAGACCCAGGAGACTTGGACCCTACGTCAAGACACAAAAGAGGAGGCCACGAGGTAGGGGCGCGCCTAGCCCCCCCCAGGCGCGCTCTCCACCCTCGTGGCCCCCCTGTTGCTCCACCGATATACTCCTTCCTCCTATATATACCTACGTACCCCCAAACGATCAGATACGGAGCCAAAACCCTAATTCCACCGCCGTAACTTTCTGTATCCACGAGATCCCATCTTGGGGCCTGTTTCGGAGCTCCGCCGAAGGGGGCATCGATCATGGAGGGCTTCTACATCAACACCATAGCCCCACCGATGAAGTGTGAGTAGTTCACCTCAGACCTACGGGTCCATAGTTAGTAGCTAGATGGCTTCTTCTCTCTTTTTGGATCTCAATACAATGTTCTCCCCCTCTCTTGTGGAGAACTATTCGATGTAACCTTCTTTTTGCGGTGTGTTTGTTGAGACCGATGAATTGTGGGTTTATGATCAAGTCTATCTATGAACAATATTTGAATCTTCTCTGAATTCTTTTATGTATGATTGGTTACCTTTGCAAGTCTCTTCGAATTATCAGTTTGGTTTGGCCTACTAGATTGATCTTTCTTGCAATGGGAGAAGTGCTTAGCTTTGGGTTCAATCTTGCGGTGTCCTTTCCCAGTGGCAGTAGGGGCAGCAAGGCACATATTGTATTGTTGCCATCGAGGATAACAAGATGGGGTTTTCATCATATTGCATGAGTTTATCCCTCTACATCATGTCATCTTGCTTAAGGTGTTACTCTATTTTCATGAACTTAATACTCTAGATGCATGCTGGATAGCGGTCGATGAGTGGAGTAATAGTAGTAGATGCAGGCATGAGTCGGTCTACTTGTCTCGGACGTGATGCCTATATACATGAT
Organism: Triticum urartu; assembly: GCF_003073215.2. Taxonomy (NCBI): domain Eukaryota; kingdom Viridiplantae; phylum Streptophyta; class Magnoliopsida; order Poales; family Poaceae; genus Triticum; species Triticum urartu. Next base: position 20,114,598 of record NC_053023.1, read on the forward strand.
CATACCTATATATTCTCATAACTATGCTCAATTCTGTCAATTGCTCAACAACAATTTGTTCACCCACCGTAGAATACCTATGCTCTTGAGAGAAGCCACTAGTGAAACCTATGGCCCCCGGGTCTATCTTCATCATATTAATCTTCCAATACTTAGTTATTTCCTTTGCTTTTACTTTGCTTTTATTTTACTTTGCATCTTTATCATAAAAATAATAAAAATATTATCTTATCATATCTATCAGATCTCACTCTCGTAACTGTCCGTGTAGGGATTGACAACCCCTTATCGCGTTGGTTGCGAGGATTTATTTGTTTTGTGCAGGTACGAGGGACTCGCGCGTAGCCTCCTACTGTATTGATACCTTCGTTCTCAAAAACTGAGGGAAATACTTATGCTACTTTGCTGCATCATGCCTTCCTCTTCGGGGAAAACCAACGCAGTGCTCAAGTGGTAGCAAGAAGGATTTCTGGCGCCGTTGCCGGGGAGTCTACGCAAAAGTCAATATACCAAGTACCCATCACAATCCTTATCTCCCGCATTACATTATTTGCCATTTGCCTCTCATTTTCCTCTCCCCCACTTCACCCTTGCCGTTTTATTCGCCCTCTCTCTCTATCCTCCCTCTCTTCCTCTATTTGCCTCTTTTTGCCCGCTTGCTTTTTGTTTGCTTGTGTGTTGGATTGCTTGCTTGTCATGATGGCTCAAGATAACACTAAATTGTGTGACTTTACCAATACCAACAACAATGATTTTATTAGCACTCCGATTGCTCCTCTTACCGATGCTGAATCTTGTGAAATTAATACTGCTTTGCTGAATCTTGTCATGAAAGATCCATTTTCCGGCCTTCCTAGTGAAGATGCCGCTACCCATCTAAATAGCTTCATTGATTTGTGTGATATGCAAAAGAAGAAAGATGTGGATAATGATATTGTTAAACTGAAGCTATCTCCTTTTTTTCTTAGAGATCGTGCTAAAGCGTGGTTTTCGTCTTTGCCTAAAAATAGTATTGATTGATGGAATAAGTGCAAGGATGCTTTTATCTCTAAGTATTTTCCTCCCGCTAAGATCATCTCCCTTAGAAACGATATTATGAATTTTAAGCAACTTGATCATGAACATGTTGCACTAGCTTGGGAGAGGATGAAATTAATGATACGTAATTGCCCTACTCATGGTTTGAATTTGTGGATGATTATACAAAATTTTTATGTCGGATTGAATTTTTCTTCCAGAAATCTTTTAGATTCGGCCGCAGGATGCACTTTTATGGAAATCACTTTAGGAGAAGCTACTAAACTCCTAGATAATGTTATGGTTAATTATTCTCAATGGCATACTGAAAGATCTAATAATAAAAAGGTGCATGTGATAGAAGAAATTAATGTTTTTAGTGGAAAGATGGATGAACTTATGAAATTATTTGCTAGTAAAAGTGTTTCTTCTGATCCTAATGATATGCCCTTGTCTACTTTGATTGAGAATAATAATGAATCTATGGATGTGAATTTTGTTGGTAGGAACAATTTTGGTAATAACGCGTATAGAGGAAATTTTAATCCTAGGCCTTATCAAACTAACCCCTCTAATAATTATGGTAATTCCTACAACAATTCTTATGGAAATTATAATAAGATTCCCTTTGATTTTGTATCTAATATTAAAGAATTTATTACTTCTCAAAATAATTTTAATGCTTTGATTGAAGAAAAATTGCTTAAGATTGATGAGTTGGCTAGGAACGTTGATAGAATTTCTCTTGATGTTGATTCTTTGAAACTTAGATCTATCCCACCTAAGCATGATATCAATGAGTCTCCCAAAGCCATGATAATTTCCATTGATGAGTGCAAAGAAAGAACCGCTAGGATGCGTGCTAAGAAAATGCCTTTATAAGAGCGTGTTCTTCTAGTTCCTATGAGAATAAAGATGAAAATCTAAAAGTTATTGATGTGTCCCCTATTAAATCTTTGTTTTGCAATATGAATCTTAATAATGATGGGACTGAATATGATCCACCTTTACCTAGAAGGCGCTCCAAGAATTCAGAGCTTTTAGATCTTGATGTTAAATTGATGAAAGTGGGATTGAAGAAATTAAAACCCTAGATGTTGCTAAACCCACTATTTTGGATTTCAAGGAATTTAATTATGAAAATTTCTCTTTGATTGATTGTATTTCCTTGTTGCAATCCGTGCTAAATTCTCCTCATGCTTATAGTCAAAATAAAGCGTACACTAAACATATCGTTGATGCCTTGATGTAATCTTATGAAGAAAAACTTCAATTAGAAGTTTCTATCCCTATAAAACTTTATGATGAGTGGGAACCAACTATTAAAATTAAAATTAAAGATCATGAGTGCTATGCTTTGTGTGATTTGGGTGCTAGTGTTTCCACGATTCCAAAGACTTTGTGCGATTTGTTAGGTTTCCGTGATTTTGATGATTGCTCTCTAAACTTGCACCTTGCGGATTCCACTATTAAGAAACCTATGTGAAGAATTAATGATGTTCTTATTGTTGCAAATAGGAATTATGTACCCGTAGATTTTATTGTTCTTGACATAGATTGCAATCCCTCATGTCGTATAATTCTTGGTAGACCTTTCCTTAGAACGATTGGTGCAATTATTGATATGAAGGAAGGAAATATTAGATTCCAATTACCGTTAAGGAAAGACATGGAACACTTTCCTAGAAATAAAATTAAATTACCTTATGAATCTATTATGAGAGCCACTTATGGATTGCCAACCAAAGATGGCAATACCTAGATCTATCCTTGCTTTTTATGCCTAGCTAGGGGCGTTAAACGATAGCGCTTGTTGGGAGGCAACACAATTTTATTTTTATTCCTTGATTTTTTGCTCCTGTTTAGTAATAAATAATTTATATAGCCTCTGTTTAGGTTGTGTTTTTGTGTTTAATTAGTGTTTGTGCCAAGTAGAACCGTTGGGACGACTTGGGAAAAGTCTTGTTAATCTTGCTGTAAAAACCAGAAACTTTAGCGCTCACGAGAAGTGCTGCCATTTTTATTTGGAAAGTTATATTTAGTTAATTCTTTTTTCAAATGATCAATAGATAAATTCTACACGTCCATCAGTTTATTTTAGAATTTTTGGGGTTCCAGATCTTGCGCTAGCTACAGATTACTACAGACTGTTCTGTTTTTGACAGATTCTGTTTTTCGTGTGTTGTTTGCTTATTTTGATGAATCTATGGCTAGTAAAATAGTTTATAAACCATAGAGAAGTTGGAATACAGTAGTTTTAACACCAATATAAATAAAGAATTAGTTCATTACAGTACCTTGAAGTGGTCTTTTTTTTTTTTTGCTAACGGAGCTCACGAGATTTTCTACTTTGAGTTTTGTGTTGTGAAGTTTTCAAGTTTTGGGTAAAGATTTGATGGATTATGGAACAAGGAGTGTCAAGAGGCTAAGCTTGGGGATGCCCATGGCACCCCCAAGATAATCTAAGGACACCTAAAATCCAAAGCTTGGGGATGCCCCGAAAGGCATCCCCTCTTTTCGTCTACTTCTATCGGTAACTTTAGTTGGAGCTATATTTTTATTCACCACATGATATGTGTTTTGCTTGGAGCATATTGTATTATTTGATTATTTATTTTTTAGTTTACCACAATCATCCTTGCTCTACACACCTTTTGAGAGATCCATACATGATTTGGAATTTGTTAGAATACTCTATGTGCTTCGCTTATATCTTTTGAGTTATATAGTTTTGCTCTAGTACTTCACTTATATCTTTATTGCACGGTGGTGGATTTGTTTTATAGAAACTATTAATCTCTCATGCTTCACTTAGATTATTTTGAGAGTCTTAAATAGCATGGTAATTTGCTTAAATAATCCTCATATGCTAGGTATTCAAGATTAGTAAAAAAATTCCTAAGTGTTTTGAATACTAAGAGAAGTTTGATGCTTGATGATTGTTTTGAGATATGGAGGTAATAATATCAAAGTCGTGCTAGTTGAGTAGTTGTGAATTTGAGAAGTGCTTGTGTTGAAGTTTCCAAGTCCCGTAGCATGCACGTATGGTAAACGTTATGTAACAAATTTGAAACATGAGGTGTTTTTTTGATTGTCTTCCTTATGAGTCGCGGTCGGGGACGAGCGATGGTCTTTTCCTACCAATCTATCCCCCTAGGAGCATGCGCGTAGTGCCGAGGTTTTTGATGACTTGTATATTTTTGCAATAAGTATGTGAGTTCTTTATTACTAATGTTGAGTCTGTTAGAGTTATAATATAAGTCATGTACCCCTTTGTATTTATCCCGTTGTATAAGGGGTTTCCTGCATATGTTCCACACCTGTACATGTATATATATCTGCCTATGGCCTCATGGGAATACAAGTTGCATAATTCCTAACATGGTATTAGAGCTAGGTCAATTTTTTTGCACGCTGCAACTCGTGCTATTGATCCAACCCGCGTCGCCGCCGTCCTCTGTGGCCGCTGCTCCTTTTCTCTGTCTATCGTAGCCGGCGGCTCTCCACGCCCGCTACTCTCCCTTGCAGGTCAACTCAGGCCGGCTCCTTCCCCAGTCCCGTCTCCCTGGATCGAACACGAGCAAGCCGGTTTTCCTCTGGATTGAGTTGGCCCCGCTCGAGCCGGCTTCCTCTGGATCTGATCTGCTGCCAGCTGCCGATCTCGGAGGAGTTTGCTTGCCTGCAGATCTGTCCACGGCAGGACCGGGCCTCCAGATCAATCACCCGTTTGTCCTCAGTTGAAGATCTCATCGATCCGTGCTACATCTCCACATAGTGCTACTTTGCTCTCCGGTGATACGTGGTGCTAGCCACTTCCTACGGGTGCTGCTTGCTGCTTCTACTGATACGTGGTGCTGGCGTATTGATTCGTCACGCCGCCGGATCTCGGCTGATTGGTCTGCTACATTCGTCTGCCCCTGACTAACACACACACACACAAAAAATGTCTGCTGCATCGGGCTATGTTGTTGTCCCTCGCTGTCCGGTGATCTTTGATGGTACTAACTACACCGAGTTCACTGGCTTTATGTGCATTCACATGTGTGGCATCCATCTCTGGGGTGTTCTTTCTGGAGAGGTCTGCTGTCCGCCACGTCCAGTTCCTCCGGTGGCCCCTACTCCACCAACTCCATCGGTTCTTCCTACGGATGCTAATCAGGTTGCCAAGGATGCGGCTAAGCTTGCTGATGAGGCTGCTGATCGTGCTTATGATGAGAGGGTTTTGGCTTATGAGGAGGTTCTTCAGACGTATCATGGTGCTCTGTCTGTTTACACCCAGTGGCTTGATGATGATGCTCGTGCTGTAGCTGTTCTCACTGCTAGTGTTCTGCCTCAGTTTGCTTCTGAATTTCTGGGTCTTCCTACTGTCTTTGAGATGTGGACCCATCTTCGTCAGCGCTATCAGCCCTCTGGTGATGCCTTATATCTCTCTGTGATCCGTCAGGAGCATGCTCTTCAGCAGGGTGACTCTACTGTTGATGACTTCTATGCACAGAGTTCTGCTATCTGGCGCCAGCTTGATTCTCTCCGCAGTGCTGGGTGTCGTACCTGCCCCTGTTGCCAGGGTGTCCAGGCCAATTTGGAGTTTCATCGCGTCTATGAGTTCCTGTCTCGGCTCCGTAAGGAGTTTGAGCCCCGGCGTGCTCAGTTGTTTGCTCGTGGCCGTATTTCTCTCATGGAGGCGCTTTCTGAGATTCGTGCTGAGGAGACTCGTTTACGTGGTGCTGGTTTGCTGGAGGTTCCCTCTGTGCTCGCTACTCGTGCTCCTACGCCACCTGCTGCACCGACCCCTTCTCGCTCGAGTGCTCCGCCGCTCTTGCCCACTCCTTCTGGAGGCTCAGGTCGCCCCCGTCCACATTGCAACTATTGCAACAATGATGGTCATCTTGAGTCTCAGTGCTACACGAAGAAGAAACACCTGTGCAAGGCTCGATCATCATCTTCAGGGACTTCGTCATCTACCTCGACTGAGCAGGATATTCTGAGACTTAAGCATCTGCTCGCGGCTTCAGGTTCTTCCTCGACGGGTACTGCTGGTTCTGTGACTGATGCTTCCCGCACTGAGCAATCACCCTCTACATAGTCAGGTACATCCCCATGGGTTCTGGACTCTGGAGCTTCTTTTCATATGTCTTCTCATTCTTCCACTTTGTCCTCTCTTCGATCACTGGATTCTCCTGTTCATGTTTTCACTGCTGATGGTACTCCACTTTCTGTTGCTAGTAGAGGCAATCTTACCACTCCTTCTTATTCTGTTCCTGATGTTGCTCATGTTCCTCGACTTACCATGAATCTGTTTTCTGCTGGTCAACTTACGGATTCTGGTTGTCGCGTCATCCTTGACGTTAACTCTTGTTCTGTCCAGGACCGTCGCACGCACACTCTGGTTGGGGCTGGCCCTCGCCGCCGTGATTCTCAAGGTCTTTGGGAGTTGTACTGGCTTCATGTTCCTTCTGCTGCCACCACCATCGCCAGTTCTTCCGCTTCTGTCGCCTCCATTACTGGTTCCTTCCAGCAATGGCATCATCGACTTGGTCATCTGTGTGGTTCTCGGTTGTCTTCTTTAGTTCATCGAGGTCTTCTGGGGTCTGTCTCAGGAGATGTCTCTTTAGAGTGTCAGGGTTGTCGTCTTGGCAAGCAGATTCAGTTACCATATTCACATAGTGAGTCAGTGTCCAAGCGTCCTTTCGATTTAGTCCATTCTGATGTATGGGGTCCGGCCCCTTTCGCTTCGAAAGGTGGTCATAAATACTATATTATTTTCATAGATGATTTCTCTCGTTACACATGGCTTTATTTCATGACTTCTCGTTCTGAGGTGTTGTCTATTTATAAGCATTTTGCTGCCATGGTTCATACTCAGTTCTCTTCACCCATTCGTGTTTTTCGTGCTGACTCCGCTGGCGAGTATATCTCTAAGATGTTGCGTGGTGTTCTTGCTGAGCACGGGACTCTCTCTCAATTCTCTTGTCCTGGTGCTCATGCTCAGAATGGTGTGGCTGAGCGAAAGCATCGACATCTTCTTGAGACGGCTCGTGCATTGATGATTGCTTCCTCTCTCCCGCCTCATTTTTGGGCTGAGGCCGTCTCCACATCCACCTATCTTATCAATATACAGCCTTCCGCTGCTCTACAGGGTGGTGTTCCTTTCGAGCGACTTTTTGATTGTTCTCCCGATTATTCGATGCTTCGCTCGTTTGGTTGTGTTTGCTATGTTCTTCTTGCCCCTCGCGAACGCACCAAACTGACCGCTCAGTCTGTTGAGTGTGTTTTCTTAGGCTACAGTGATGAGCATAAGGGCTATCGTTGTTGGGATCCTATTGGTCGTCGGATGCGTATCTCTCGAGACGTGACTTTTGATGAGTCTCGTCCCTTCTACCCACGCCCATCTTCCTCGACTTTTTCAGTGCAGGATATCTCTTTCCTCACTTTTCCTGACTCACCTATCACCCCCGTCGATACTGTACCTCTCCGTTCCACTTCCTCTCCTTCTCCACCTCTAGTTGATTTGCAGCCACCATCCTCCCCGGTCTCCTCGCCTAGCATGTCACCGGGTTCTCCACCTTCATCTCCGGTGACTTCCTCCCCGGTCTCCTCTCCCAGCCTGTCACCGGATTTTACACCTTCATCTCTGGTGACTTCTTCGTCGCCACCCCCCGATTCTACCTTGACGATTCCTCCTTCTATTATTCCATCTTTTCCTCAGCATTACACTCGTCGTCCATGACCAGTCGATGCCTCTGTGGATGCGTCGTCATCTTCCTCTCAGCCTACTTATGGCTTGCGTTCTCGTCCTCGTCCGCCTGTTGATCGCTTTGGATTTCCCATCGCTGGTGCTGCTGTTCTTGAGCCGACTTCTTACCGTCAGGCTGTTGTTCATCCTGAATGGCAGTTTGCGATGGCAGAGGAGATTGCTGCTCTTGAACGCACTGGTACCTGGGATCTTGTTTCTCTTCCTCCCGGAGTCCGTCCGATCACTTGTAAGTGGGTCTACAATGTTAAGACTCGCTCCGATGGTTCTCTTGAGCGTCACAAAGCTCGTCTTGTGGCTCGTGGTTTTCAGCAGGAGCATGGTCGTGATTATGACGAGACTTTTGCTCTTGTGGCCCATATGACCACTGTTCGTACACTTCTTGCCGTTGCCTCTGCACGCCACTGGTCTATATCTCAGCTTGATGTTAAGAATACCTTTCTTAATGGTGAGCTGCGTGAGGAGGTGTACATGCAGCCACCACCTGGGTATTCTGTTCCTGATGGCATGGTATGTCGTCTTCGTCGCTCTCTCTATGGCCTTAAGCAAGCCCCCCGTGCCTGGTTTGAGCGCTTTGCCTCTGTGATCACTGCTGCTAGTTTTTTAGCAAGTGCTCATGATCCAGCATTGTTTATTCACCTTTCTCCTCGTGGTCAGACTCTTCTTCTTTATGTTGATGACATGATCATCACGGGGGATGACCCCGAGTATATTGCCTTTGTAAAGGCCCGTCTTAGTGAGCAGTTCCTTATGTCTGATCTTGGACCTCTTCGCTACTTTCTTGGGATTGAAGTCTCTTCTACCTCTGATGGCTTTTTTATATCCCAGGAAAAGTATATCCAGGATCTTCTTGCTCGTGCTGCTTTTACTGACGAGCGCGTTGTTGAGACTCCTATGGAGCTCAATGTTCACCTCCGTGCTACTGATGGTGATCCTCTCCCTGACCCGACGCGTTATCGTCATCTTGTTGGCAGTCTTGTCTATCTAGCTGTCACTCGTCCGGACATCTCTTATCCGGTTCATATTCTGAGTCAGTTTGTCTCTGCTCCCACCTCGGTTCACTATAGTCATCACCTTCGTGTTCTTCGATATCTTCGAGGCACGATCTCTCACCGTCTATTCTATCCTCGCTCCAGTTCTTTACAGCTTCAGGCCTATTCGGATGCTACGTGGGCTAGTGATCCTTCAGATCGCCGTTCACTTTCTGCTTACTGTGTTTTTCTTGGTGGTTCTCTCATTGCCTGGAAGACGAAGAAACAGCTTGCAGTTTCCCGTTCGAGTGCCGAGGCTGAGTTGCGAGCAACGGCTCTTTTGACGGCAGAGGTGACTTGGTTACGGTGGTTACTTCAGGATTTTGGTGTTTCTGTCACTACACCGACTCTGCTCTTATCTGACAGTACAGGTGCTATCAGCATTGCACGCGATCCTGTGAAGCATGAGCTCACCAAGCATATTGGTGTTGATGCTTTCTATGTGCGTGCTGGTGTGCAGGATCAGGTTATTGCTCTTCAGTATGTGCCTTCCGAGTTATAGTTGGCGGATTTCCTGACGAAGGCTCATACTAGAGCACAACATGGCTTTTATCTCTCCAAACTCAGTGTTGTTCATCCACCATGAGTTTGAGGGGGGGTGTTAGAGTTATAATATAAGTCATGTACCCCTTTGTATTTATCCCGTTGTATAAGGGGTTTCCTGCATATGTTCCACACCTGTACATGTATATATATCGGCCTATGGCCTCATGGGAATACAAGTTGCATATTTCCTAACAGAGTCCATGGATTATACGCACTCTCACCCTTCCATCATTGCTAGCCTCTTCAGTACGGTGCATTGCCCTTTCTCACATTGAGAGTTGGCGCAAACTTCGCCGGTGCATCCAAACCCCGTGATATGATACGCTCTTTCACACATAAACCTCCTTATATCTTCCTCAAAACAGCCACCATACCTACCTATTATGGCATTTCCATAGCCATTCCGAGATATATTGCCATGCAACTTTCCACCATTCCATTTATCATGACACATTCAGCATTGTCACATTGCTTAGCACGATCATGTAGTTGACATAGTATTTGTGGCAAAGCCACCGTTCATAATTCTTTCATACATGTCACTCTTGGATCATTGCATGTCCCGGTACACCACCGGAGGCATTCATATAGAGTCATCTTTTGTTCTAGCATCGAGTTGTAATCATTGAGTTGTAAATAAATAGAAGTGTGATGATCATCATTTTCTAGAGCATTTGTCCCAAGAGAAGAAAAAAATGAAGAGAAAGGCCATATAAAAGAAGGCCCCGAAAAATATGAGAAAAAGAGAGAAGGGACAATGTTACTATCCTTTGCCACACTTGTGCTTCAAAGTAGCACCATAATCTTCATGATAGAGAGTCATTTGTTTTGTCACTTTCATATACTAGTGGGAATTTACATTATAGAACTTGGCTTGTATATTCCAACAATGGGCCTCCTCAAGTGCCCTAGGTCTTCGTGAGCAAGCAAGTTGGATGCACACCCACTTAGCTTCTTTTGTTGAGCTTTCATACATTTATAGATCTAGTGCATCCTTTGCATGTCAATCCCTACTCCTTGCATTAACATCAATCGATGGGCATCTCCGTAGCCCATTGATTAGCCTCATTGATGTGAGACTTTCTCCTTTTTTCTTCTCCACACAACCCCCATCATCTTATTCTATTCCACCCATAGTGCTATATGTCCATGGCTCGCGCTCATATATTGCATGAAAGTTTATAGGTTTGAGATTGCTAAGGTATGAAACAATTGCTTGGCTTGTCATCGGGGGTTGTGCATGATGAGAGCATTCTTGTGTGACGAAAATGGAGCATGACTAAACTATATGATTTTGTAGGGATGAACTTTCTTTGGCCATGTTATTTTGAGAAGACATAATTGCTTTGTTAGTATGCTTGAAGTATTATTATTTTTATGTCAATATGAACTCTTGTCTTGAATCTTTTGGATCTGAATATTCATAAAACAATTAAGAAGAATTACATCAAAATTATACCAAGTAGCACTCCGCATCAAAAATTCTGTTTTTATCATTTACCTACTCGAGGATGTGCAGGAATTAAGCTTGGGGATGCTTGATACGTCTCCAACGTATATATAATTTTTGATTGCTCCATGCTATATTATCTACTATTTTGGACATTAGTGGGCTTTATTATCCACTTTTATATTATTTTTGGGACTAACCTATTAACCGGAGGCCCAGCCCAGAATTGCTGTTTTTTTGCCTATTTTAGGGTTTCGAAGAAGAGGAATATCAAACGGAGTCCAAACGGAATGAAACCATCGGGAACGTGATTTTCTCACCGAACATGATCCAAAGGACTTGGACCCTACATCAGGAAACAAGGGAGGAGGCCACGAGGTAGGGTGCGCGCCTTACCCCCCCCCCCCAAGGCGCGCCCTCCACCCTCGTGGGCCCCCTGTTGCTCCACCGACGTACTCCTTCCTCCTATATATAGCCACGTACCCCCAAATGATCAGATATGGAGCCAAAACCCTAATTCCACCGCCACAACTTTCTGTATCCACGAGATCCCATCTTGGGGCCTGTTCCGGAGCTCCGCACTACAAGAAATATGTCAACTAGTGACCTTCTGTCAGTGACCCTGGAAGAATTGGTCATAGATCTACGACCATTTGAGACCAATTGGTCAAAAGCTGCTCCGCTCCAAACCCTCAACTATATCGACCATTTTGGCCATAAAGGTCGTAATTTTCTTAAACGAAATGGTCATAAAGCAGACATCACTGATCCACTGCCTTATTTCTAGCCGATCACGACCAATATAGATGGTCATAACCTTGTAAGTTGTGGTGGATTTCTATGACTAGGCACCACCTCATCAGTTTTGGCTATGTGTCATGTCCATGTGTCAATTTTTGCCCTAGGTTGTGAAGCAACCTATATTTCTGTCATTCCCAAAATTCCCAAAAAATTGGGCACTCTTTATTATCCAAATCATTGCCTCATGACAATATTCAACTCCATTTTCCTGGTAAATCTTCCTCGGCAAATTTCCAAAGTTTTTGTTCAACTCGAACTGTTGTGAAGGAAGTACTAGCTAGGCATATCTTAATGAGCTGAATTTTTGCCACATCTTCTATATTCCCAAATCATTGCTCTCCACAAAATTTGAGCCCCATCTAATAATACATGTGAGTGTGGCTTCAACATTCATATTTCTGTCCAGTGTGGTATGTTGCAAAGCAAGTGACACCTAGGCCCCTCCATTTGAGCTGTAGATTTTCCAAGATAGTGTCCTTAGCAGATGATCATCCTCGGCCAAAACTCAGGACCATTGGCCATGTTCATTTCCCGTACCACTAATCAAACACTTGGGTGCTAATTCATGTTTGAGCATTGTTCGGCCTCCTCGTGAGATTCTTCTGTTGTTATTTTCTTCCAAGCATCTACCTGTGAAGTACCAAACCTACTAGACATGCCTAGGCTTCCCAAAACGCATGGCAACACCATGGTCACGCGGTGACCACGTGGGGGGCATGCGAGTCTACGTGCTTTGGAGTTGGGGCCCTGGGCCACCGTCCAAACCTCAACATATCACCACCAAACCATGTATTTATACTTAAATAGATACTTATGTACCTAGAAATGATTTTTGGAAAAAATAAGGAGCAAACTATAAGGCAGATGTAGTTCAAATTTGACCCGCTTCCTACTGAATCGACGGGAATTTGTCTTTTTCACCAGAGATGGATAAAAGCTTTTGACACCCAACCATTTTGTCACGACCTTAGTCACGACCTCTCGTCCGGGCTCTGCACCTCGCCAAATTCCCCCTTAGTCACGACCTCTCGTCCGGGCTCTGCACCTCGTGCACGGCTTCTGCACCTCGATGGTTACTTCTGGACTCTTCCCCTCCATGTTGCTCGGACGCCTCCCCAACTGTCCATCCTTCTCCTTTTTTGTCTTCTTCAAATAACCCTATTTCAGTGTTTCGAACAAAAGGAATATCAAACGGAAAGGAACGAGGGAGCCACGAGGCGGGGGGCGCGCCCACCCCGCTAGGGCGCACCCTCCACCCTCGTGGGCCCCTCATGGCTCCCCTGACGTATCTCTTTCACCCATATATACCCACTTACCCTAAAACGATCGGGGAGCACAATAGATCAGGAGTTCCGCCGCCAGAAGCCTCCGTAGCCACCGAAAACCAATCTAGACCTGTTCCGGCACCCTGCAGGAGGGGGAAATCCCTCTCCGGTGGCCATCTTCATCATCCCGGAGCTCTTCATGACAAGGAGGGAGTAGTTCTCCCTCGGGGCTGAGGGTATGTACCAGTAGCTATGTGTTTGATCTCTTTCTCTCTCTCTCTCTCTCTCTCTCTCTCGTGTTCTTGAGGTGGTATGATCTTGATGTATCGCGAGCTTTGCTATTATAGTTGGATCCTATGATATTTCTTCTCCCCCTCTACTCTCTTGTAATGGATTGAGTTTTCCCTTTGAAGTTATCTTATCGGATTGAGTCTTTAAAGATTTGAGAACTCTTGATGTATGTCTTGTCGTGCATATCTGTGGTGACAATGGAATACCACGTGATTCACTTGATGTATGTTTTGGTGATCAACTTGCGGGTTCCGCCCATAAACCTATGCATAGGGGTTGGCACATGTTTTCGTCGTGATTCTCCGGTAGAAACTTTGGGGCACCCTTTGAGGTTCTATGTGTTGGTTGAATAGATGAATCTAAGATTGTGTGATGCATATCGTATAATCATACCCATGGATACTTGAGGTGACATTGCAGTATCTAGGTGACATTAGGGTTTTGGTTGATTTCTGTCTTAAGGTGTTATTCTAGTACGAACTCTAGGGCTGTTTGTGACACCTATAGGAATAACCCAACGGATTGATTGGAAAGAATAACTTTGAGGTGGTTTCGTACCCTACCATAATCTCTTTGTTCGTTCTCCACTATTAGTGACCTTGGAGTGACTCTTTGTTGCATGTTGAGGGATAGTTATGTGATCCAATTATGTTATTATTGTTGAGAGGACTTGCACTAGTGAAAGTATGAACCCTAGGCCTTGTTTCCTAGAATTTCAATACCGTTTGTGCTCACTTTTATCATTAGTTACCTTACTGTTTTTATATTTTCAAATTACAAATACCTTTATCTACCATCCATATACCACTTGTATCACCATCTCTTCGTCGAACTAGTGCACCTATACAATTTACCATTGTATTGGGTGTGTTGGGGACACAAGATATTCTTTGTTATTTGGTTGCAGGGTTGCTTGAGAGAGACCATCTTCATCCTACGCCTCCTATGGATTGATAAACCTTAGGTCATCCACTTGAGGGAAATTTGCTACTGTCCTACAAACCTCTGCACTTGGAGGCCCAACAACGTCTACAAGAAGAAGGTTGTGTAGTGGACATCAAGCTCTTTTCTGGCGCCATTGCTGGGGAGGTGAGTGCTTGAAGGTATATCTTTAGATCTTGCAATCGAGTCTTTTAGTTTCTTGTTTTAGCACTAGTTTAGTTTATAAAAGAAAACTACAAAAATATGGAATTGAGTTTGTCTCATACACTTCATCTTTTTAATATCTTTCGTGAGTATGATGGAAAGGAAATTGTGCTCAAGTGCTAGAGGAAGAAGTCTATAAAATGTTTGGCACTAAATCTTTGAATGATGAGCATGATTGCAATGTTGTTAGTACAAATTCTTTGAATATCCATGATACTAATGATGATTGCACTAGTTATGATGAAAATGTCTCCTATAAACATGTCAATTTTTGTGGAGTGCATTGGGTTTCCAAATATACACCAAATAGGGAAGATAGATATTGCAAGAGGCATAAATATTTAGAAACTAAATTGTTGCAAGAAAGTCTTGATGATTGTGCTGAAAAATTCAATATTTTTCGCACCCCTTGTGAATTTTGAAATGAACATGGTCATTTAAATCTCCAATGCAAATTGTTTCATGACCGAATCGTATCCAAAAATTGTGATAATTTGATTACCCTTGAGCATCATAAAGAGCTTAGTCTTATTTTGGGGTATGAGGAAATGAAACGTATAACTGAGGGTATTCCAATGTTTAATCTTGATAGATTTCTTGATTTTGATCTAGAGAAAATTTATATGTATTGTGCGGTGAATTGTATTGAAAATCCTTATATTGCCAATTACATAAAGAAAAGAAAGCAAATAGAAGATGAAGAGAATACTAATGAAAGGGAAGAGACTCCCCAATATCCTTCTATTATTTCTTATGATTAATCAGGTAACGAGGAGGAGCCTCCTATTCAACAAATGTCATTAATAAGGAGCTCCAAAAAGAGGATTGAGCCCACACATGATATGGTGAAGAAGAAGAAAGAAAAAGAAAGAGAGGTAAAAAGATATCTCCCCTAAATAATGATGCTCCTATTACTATTGTGCCTCATGAAAATATAATTGTGGAAGATAATGATACTTCTTATGATCTTGAAAATCTTTTTGGCACTAGCTTGGAAGAATATGATAATTACTATACTATTGGTGCTATCCATACTATTGATGATGAAAGAGATTATGCTTATGATACGAAAAGGCCCAAGCTTGGGGATGCTATGTTTGATGAGGATGACATATTTGAGAATATATTTGCTGAAATTAATGTTTGTCCCAAGCTTGGGGATGCTACGTTTAATGAAAATGATATTTTTAGTCTCCCAAGTTTTGATATGCAAATTTATAATGATGATAGCATGCCTCCTACTTATAATGATTATAGTGATGATACTTATGCTATAAAAAGTAGTGATTATATTTATAAAACTTGCCATGATGGTTACCCTTTTCTGAACATTACTCTTTTAATGTGGAAACAATTTATAGTATTCAAGTCTCTTATAATACTCCCACTATCCCGAATGAGAAGAATTTTGCTTATGTGGAGAGTAGTAAAATTTCTATGCTTGTAGATCATGATAAGAATGCTCTATGTGATAGTTATATTGTTAAATTCATTAATGATGCTACTGAAAATTATTATGAGGGAGGAACATATGCTTATAGGAATTGCAATAATATCAAGTTTCCTCTCTATGTGCTTAAAGCTTTGAAGTTATGCTTGTTTTGCCCTCCTATGCTAGTTGATTATTGTTCCCATAAGTTGTTTGCTCACAAAATCCCTATGCATAGGAAGTGTGTTAGACTTAAATGTGCTAGTCATATGCTTCATGATGCTCTCTTTATGTTTCAATTCTTATCTTTTATGCGAGCATCATTGAAATCATCATGCCTAGCTAGGGGCGTTAAACGATAGCGCTTGTTGGGAGTCAACCCAACTTTATTTTTATTCCTTGCTTTTTGTTCCTGTTTAGTAATAAATAATTAATCTGGCCTCTGTTTAGATGTGGTTTTATGCTTTTAATTAGTGTTTGTGCGAAGTAGAACCTTTGGGAAGACTTGGGGAATGTCTTTGAGATCTTGCTGTAAAAAACAGAAACTTTAGCGCTCACGAGATTTGCTGCCATTTTTTATTGGAGAGTGCTATTTAGTTAATTATTTTTGCAGATGATTAATATATAAATGCCTCAGGTCCAGCAATTTATTTTATAATTTTTGGGGTTCCAGAAGTTTAAGTTAGTTACAGATTACTACAGACCGTTCTGTTTTTGACAGATTCTGTTTTTCATGTGTTGTTTACTTATTTTGATGAATCTATGGCTAGTAAAATAGTTTATAAACCATAGAGAAGTTGTAATACAGTAGTTTTAACACAAAGATAAATAAAGATTGAGTTCATTACAGTACCTTGAAGTGGTGTTTTGTTTTCTTTCGCTAACGGAGCTTACGAGTTTTCTGTTAAGTTTTGTGTTGTGAAGTTTCCATGTTTTGGGTAAAGATTCGATGGACAATGGAATAAGGCGTGGCAAGAGCCTAAGCTTGGGGATGCCCAAGGCATACCAAGGTAATATTCAAGGACAACCGAAATCCTAAGCTTGGGGATGCCCCGGAAGGCATCCCCTCTGTCGTCTTCATTCATGGGTAACTTTACTTGGAGCTATATTTTTGTTCGCCACATGATATGTGTTTTGCTTGGAGCGTCAATTTGTTTTGTTAGGATTTTATTTATGTTATTTATAACTATGTTTTGCATCTTTTATTTCAATAAAAGTGGCATTGATAGCCTTTACTATGCCTATTTTAGAAGTCCACATGTTGCTGTTTGAAAACAGAAAGTTTACCGCTGTTGCAGTAATTCCCTAGAAAAGTCAGAATGTGATAAAATGTTCAAACCTTTTGCATATTAAGCTCTGATAAATTTTCTACAGTGGTAATTTTCTTTCATAATTTTTGGAGCTAGGGAAGTATGGATGTTGCTGCATTCTTTACAGACTGTCCTGTTTAGGCAGATTGCTGTTATGTTTGCATTGTTTACATATGTTTGCTTCTTTAATGATTCTATTTGAGGATAGGACTATTAAATATGCAGAGGCATTTAGTATGCAATGTTAAATAATAATTTTAGTGATTCGCTACAGTAGAGTATGGTAAGGTTTTTTCAATGTGTTATACTAACTTATCTCACGAGTCCTTGTTGTGTTTTGTGTGGATGAAGCTTTTGAGATTTAGGTCGACCATGATATGAGAGGAATTAAGGAGACACAAAATATCAAGCTTGGGGATTCCCAAGGCATCCCAAGATAATATTTCAAGAATTCTCAAGCGTCTAAGCTTGGGGATGCCCCGGTTGGCATCCCACCTTTCTTCTTCAACAACTATCGGTTAGTATCGGTTGATCCTACGTTTTTGCTTCTTCACATGATGTTTGCTATTCTTAGATGTCATTTTATTTTGCTTTGCTTGTTGTTTGAATAAATTATCAAGATCTGAAATTATTAAATGAGAGAGAGAGTCTTCACATAGTTGCATAATTATTCGAATACTCATTGATCTTCACTTATATCTTTCGGAGTAGTTTGTCATTTGCTCTAGTGCTTCACTTATATCTTTTAGAGCATGGTGGTAGTTTTATTTTGATGAAATAGATGAACTCTCATGCTTCACTTAGATTATTTTGAGAGTCTTAAATAGCATGGTAATTTTCTTACAATCCTAATATGCTAGGTATTCAAGATTAGTAAAATTTTCTTATGAGTGTTTTGAATACTAAGAGAAGTTTGATGCTTGATGATTGTTTAGAGATATGGAGGTAATAATATCAAAGTCATGCTATTTCAGTAGTTGTGAAATTGAGAAATGCTTGTGTTGAAGTTTGCAAGTCCCGTAGCATGCACGTATGGTAAACATTATGTAACAAATTTGAAACATGACGTGTTATTTGATTGTCCTCCTTATGAGTGGCGGTCGGGGACGAGTGACGGTCTTTTCCTACCAATCTATCCCCCTAGGAGCATGCGCGTAGTGCCGAGGTTTTTGATGACTTGTAGATTTTTGCAATAAGTATGTGAGTTCTTTATGACTAATGTTGAGTCCATGGATTATACGCACTCTCACCCTTCCATCCTTGCTAGCCTCTTCGATAGCGTCCATTGCCCTTTCTCACATTGAGAGTTGGTGCAAACTTCGCCGGTGCATCCAAACCCCGTGATATGATACGCTTTATCACACATAAACCTCCTTATATCTTCCTCAAAACAGCCACCATACCTACCTATTATGTCATTTCCATATCCATTCCGAGATATATTGCCATGCAACTTTTCACCGTTCCGTTTATTATGACACGCATCATCATTGTCATATTGCTTAGCATGATCATGTAGTTGACATAGTATTTGTGGAAAAGCCACCGTTCATAATTCTTTCATACATGTCACTCATGCATCATTGCACATCCCGGTACACCGCCAGAGGCATTCATTGAAGGAAATATGCCCTAGAGGCAATAATAAAGTTATTATTTATTTCCTTATTTCATGATAAATGTTTATTATTCATGCTAGAATTGTATTAACCGAAAACATAATACATGTGTGAATACATAGACAAACAGAGTGTCACTAGTATGCCTCTACTTGACTAGCTCGTTAATCAAAGATGGTTATGTTTCCTAACCATAGACAAAGGAGTTGTTATTTGATTAATGGGATCACATCATTAGTTGAATGATCTGATTGACATGACCCATTCCATTAGCTTAGCACCCGATCGTTTAGTATGTTGCTATTGCTTTCTTCATGACTTATACATGTTCCTATGACTATGAGATTATGCAACTCCCGTTTGCCAGAGGAACACTTTGGGTGCTACCAAACGTCACAATGTAACTGGGTGATTATAAAGGAGCATTACAGGTGTCTCCAAAGGTAGATGTTGGGTTGGCGTATTTCGAGATTAGGATTTGTCACTCCGATTGTCGGAGAGGTATCTCTGGGCCCTCTCGGTAATGCACATCACTTAAGCCTTGCAAGCATTGCAACTAATGAGTTAGTTGCGGGATGATGTATTACGGAACGAGTAAAGAGACTTGCCGGTAATGAGATTGAACTAGGTAGTGGATACCGACGATTGAATCTCGGGCAAGTAACATACCGATGACAAAGGGAACGACGTATGTTGTTATGTGGTCTGACCGATAAAGATCTTCGTAGAATATGTAGGAGCCAATATGGGCATCCAGGTCCCGCTATTGGTTATTGACCGGAGACGTGTCTCGGTCATGTCTACATTGTTCTCGAACCCGTAGGGTCCGCACGCTTAAGGTTTCGATGACAGTTATATTATGAGTTTATGAGTTTTGATGTACCGAAGGAGTTCGGAGTCCCGGATGAGATCGGGGACATGACGAGGAGTCTCGAAATGGTCGAGACGTAAAGATTGATATATTGGAAGCCTATGTTTGGATATCGGAAGTGTTCCGTGTGAAATCGGGATTTTACCGGAGTACCGGGAGGTTACCGGAACCCCCCGGGAGCTATATGGGCCTTAGTGGGCTTTAGTGGAAAGGAGAAAGGCGCAGCACAAGGTGGCTGTGCGCCTCCCCCTTCCCCTAGTCCTATTAGGACTAGGAGAGGTGGCCGGCCCCCTCTCTCTCTTTCCCCCCTCAAGGAGTCCTATTCCAACTAGGATTGGGGGGGGGGGAATCCTACTCCTAGAGGGAGTAGGACTCTCCTGGCGCGCCCTATGTGGCCGGCCAGCCTCCCCCCTTTGTTCCTTTATATACTGAGGCAGAGGCACCCCAGAAACACACAAGTTGATCCACGTGATCTATTCCTTAGCCGTGTGCGGTGCCCCAGCCACCATAGTCCTCGATAATACTGTAGCGGAGTTTAGGCGAAGCCCTGCTGCTGTAGTACATCAAGATCGTCACCACGCCGTCGTGCTGACGGAACTCTTCCCCGACACTTTGCTGGATCGGAGTCCGGGGATCGTCATCGAGCTGAACGTGTGCTCGAACTCGGAGGTGCCATAGTTTCGGTACTTGATCGGTTGGATCGTGAAGACGTACGACTACTTCCTCTACGTTGTGTCATTGCTTCCGCAGTCGGTCTACGTGGGTACGTAGACAACACTCTCCCCTCTCGTTGCTATGCATCACATGATCTTGCGTGTGCGTAGGAATTTTTTTGAAATTACTACGTTCCCCAACAGTGGCATCCGAGCCTAGGTTTTTATGGTTTG
This sequence comes from Triticum urartu, assembly GCF_003073215.2. NCBI lineage: Eukaryota > Viridiplantae > Streptophyta > Magnoliopsida > Poales > Poaceae > Triticum > Triticum urartu. The sequence goes on from NC_053023.1 coordinate 20,135,012, forward strand.
ATGTTATTTGCACGAGTAGAACACAAGTGAGTTGTGGGCGATATAAGTCATACTGCCTACCAGCATGTCATACTTTGGTTCGGCGGTATTGTTGGATGAAGCGACCCGGACCGACATTACGCGTACGCTTACGCGAGACCGGTTCTCCCGACGTGCTTTGCACAAAGGTGGCTAGCGGGTGACAGTTTCTCCAACTTTAGTTGAACCGAGTGTGGCTACGCCCGGTCCTTGCGAAGGTTAAAACGGAGTCTATTTGACAAACTATCGTTGTGGTTTTGATGCGTAGGTGAGATTGGTTCTTACTTAAGACCGTAGCAGCCACGTAAAACTTGCGACAACAAAGTAGAGGACGTCTAACTTGTTTTTGCAGGGCATGTTGTGATGTGATATGGTCAAAACGTGATGAGATATAAGTTGTTGTGTGAGATGATCATGTTTTGATAAAGTTATTGGCAACTGGCAAAAGCCTTATGGTTGTCTCTTTATTGCACAAGATGCAAGCGCCAAATAATTGCTTTACTTTATCGCTATGCGATAGCAATAATTGCAAGAGCAATAGTTGGCGAGACGACCGTGTGACGACACATTGATATAGATCAAGATGATGGAGATCATGGTGTCATGCTGGTGACGATAGAGATCATGACAGTACTTTGGAGATGGAGATCAAAGAAGCAAGATGATGATGGCCATATCATGTCACATATTTTGATTGCATATGATGTTTATCTATTATACATCTTATTTTGCTTAGTTTGACGGTAGCATTATAAGATGATCTCTCACTAATTATCAAGAAGTGTTCTCCCTGAGTATGCACCACGTGATGATCGGGTGTGATAGGCTCTACGTTCAAATACAACGGGTGCAAAACAGTTGCACACGCGGAATACTTAGGTTATACTTGACGAGCCAAGCATATACAGATATGGCCTCGAAACACGGAGACCGAAAGGTCGAGCGTGAATCATATAGTAGATATGATCAACATAACGATGTTCACCATTGAAAACTACTCCATCTCACGTGATGATCGGTTATGGTTTAGTTGATTTGGATCACGTGATCACTTAGAAGATTAGAGGGATGTCTATCTAAGTGGGAGTTCTTAAGTAATATGATTAATTGAACTTTAATTTATCATGAACTTAGTCCTGGTAGTATTAGCATATCTATGTTGTGGATCAATAGCTCGCGTTGTTGCTTCCCTGTGTTTATTTTGATATGTTCCTAGAGAAAATTGTGTTGAAAGATGTTAGTAGCAAAGATGCGGATTGGATCCGTGATCTGAGGTTTATCCTCATTGCTGCACAGAAGAATTATGTCCTTGATGCACCGCTAGGTGACGGACCTATTGCAGGAGCAGATGCAGACGTTATGAACATTTGGCTAGCTCAATATGATGACTACTTGATAGTTTAGTGCACCATGCTTAATGCCTTAGAATCGGGCCTTCAAAGACGTTTTGAACGTCATGGAGCATATGAGATGTTCCAGGAGTTGAAGTTAATATTTCAAGCAAATACCCGAGTTGAGAGATATGAAGTCTCCAACAATTTCTATAGCTAAAAGATGGAGGAGAATCGCTCAACTAGTGAGCATGTGCCCAGATTGTCTGAGTACTACAATCGCTTGAATCAAGTGGGAGTTAATCTTCCAGATAAGATAGTGATTGACAGAATTCTCTAGTCACCATCACCAAGTTAGTAGAACTTCGTGATGAACTATGATATGCAATGGATAACGGAAACGATTCCCAAGCTCTTCGTAATGCGGAAATTGATGAAGGTAGAAATCGAGAAAAACATCAAGTGTTGATGGTAGAAAAGACCACTAGTTTCAAGAAAAGGGCAGAGGGAAGAAGGGGAACTTCAAAAAGAACAGCAAGCAAGTTGCTGCTCAAGTGAAGAAGCCCAAGTCTGGTCCTAAGCCTGAGACTAAGTGCTTCTACTGCAAAGGGACTGGTCACTGGAAGCGGAACTGCCCCAAGTATTTGGCGGATAAGAAGGATGGCAAAGTGAACAAAAGTATATTTGATATACATGTTATTGATGTGTACTTTACTAGTGTTTATAGCAACCCCTCAGTATTTGATACTGGATCAGTTGCTAAGAGTAGTAACTCGAAACAGGAGTTCCAGAATAATCAGAGACTAGTTAAGGGTGAAGTGATGATGCGTGTTGGAAGTAGTTCCAAGATTGATATGATCATCATCGCACACTCCCCTATACTTTCGGGATTAGTGTTGAACCTGAATAAGTGTTATTTGGTGTTTGCGTTGAGCATGAATATGATTTGATCATGTTTATTGTAATACGGTTATTCATTTAAGTAAGAGAATAAATTGTTGTTCTGTTTACATGAATAAAACCTTATATGGTTACACACCCAATGAAAATAGTTCGTTGGATCTCGATCGTAGTGATACACATAATCATAATATTGAAACCAAAAGATGCAAAGTTAATAATGATAGTGCAACTTATTTGTGGCACTGCCGTTTAGGTCATATTGGTGTAAAACGCATGAAGAAACTCCAAGCTGATGGGATTTTGGAATCACTTGATGATTGCGAACCATGCCTCATGGGCAAGATGACTAAGACTCCGTTCTCCGGAGCGAGCAACTGACTTATTGGAAATAATACATACTGATGTATGCGGTCCGATGAGTGTTAAGGCTCATGGCAAGTATCGTTATTTTCCGAACTTCACAGATGATTTGAGCAGATATGGGTATATCTACTTGATGAAACAAAGGCCTGAAACATTTGAAAAGTTCAAAGAATTTCAGAGTGAAGTGGAGAATCATCGTAACAAAAATGAAAGTTTCTACGATATGATCGCAGAAGTAAAATATTTGAGTTACGAAGTTTGGTCTTCAATTAAAACAATGTGGAATAGTTTCACAAACTCATGCCACCTGGAACACCACAGCATAATGGTGTGTCCGAATGTCATAACCGTACTTTATTAGATATGGTGCGATCTATGATGTCTCTTACCGATCTACCACTATCGTTTTGGGGTTATGCATTAGAGACAGATGCATTCACGTTAAATAGGGCACCATCTAAGTCCGTTGAGACGACACAATCTGAATTGTGGTTTGGCAAGAAACCAAAGTTGTTGTTTCTTAAAGTTTGGGACTGCGATGCTTATGTGAAAAAGTTTCAACATGATAAGCTCGAACCCAAATCGGAGAAGTAAATCTTCATAGGATATCCAAAGGAAACTATTGGATACACCTTCTATCACAGATCCGAAGGCAAGACTTTTGTTGCTAAATTTGGAAACTTTCTAGAGAAGGAGTTTCTCTCGAAAGAAGTGAGTGGGAGGAAAGTAAAAAAAACTTGATAAGGTAATTGTACCTTCTCCCTTATTGGAAAGTAGTTCATCACAGAAATCTGTTCCTGTGACTACTACACCAATTAGTGAGGAAGCTAATGATGATGATCATGTAACTTCAGATCAAGTTACTACTGAATCTCGTAGGTAAACCAGAGTAAGATCCGCACCAGAGTGGTACGGTAATCCAGTTCTGGAAGTCATGTTACTAGACCATGACGAACTTGCGAACTATGAGGAAGCGATGATGAGCCCAGATTCCGCGAAATGGTTTGAGACCATGAAATCTGAGATATGATCCATGTATGAGAACAAAGTATGGACTTTGATGGATTTGCCCGATGATCGGCAAGCCATGGAAATAAATGGATCTTCAAGAGGAAGACGGACGCTGATAGTAGTGTTACTATCTACAAAGCTAGAATTGTCGCAAAAGGTTTTCGACAAGTTCAAGGTGTTGACTACGATGAGAGTTTCTCACTCGTATCTATGCTTGAGTCTGTCCGAATCATGTTAGTAATTGCCGCCTTTTATGAAATCTGGCAAATGGATAAACAAAATTGCATTCCTTAATGGATTTATTAAAGAAGAGTTGTATATGATGCAACCAGAAGGTTTTGTCAATCCGAAAGGTGCTAAAAAAATGTGCAAACTCCAGCGATCCATCTGTGGACTGGTGCAAACATCTCGGAGTTGGAATATACGCTTTGATGAGTTGATCAAAGCATATAGTTTTATACAGACTTGCGGTGAAGCCTGTATTTACGAGAAAGTGAGTGGGAGCACTACAGCATTTCTGATAAGTATATGTGAATGACATATTGTTGATCAGAAATAATGTAGAATTATTCTGGAAAGCATAAAGGAGTATTTGAAAGGAGTTTTTCAAAGAAAGACTTCGGTGAAGCTGCTTACATATTGAGCTCCAAGATCTATAGAGATAGATCAAGACGCTTGATAAGTTTTTTCAATGAGTACAGACCTTGACAAGATTTTGAAGTAGTTCAAAATGGAGCAGTCAAAGAAAGAGTTCTTGCCTGTATTACAAGGTGTGAAGTTGAGTAAGACTCAAAGCCCGACCACGGCAGAAGATAGAAAGAGAATAAAAGTCCTTCCCTATGCCTTGGCCATAGGTTCTATAAAGTATGTCATGCTGTATACCAGATCTATTGTGTACCCTGCACTGATTTGGCAAGGGAGTACAATAGTTATCTAGGAGTAGATCACTGGACAGCGGTCAGAATTATCCTTAGTGAAATAAGGATATGTATCTCGATTATGGACGTGACAAAAAGGTTCGCCGTAAAGGGTTACGTCAATGCAAGTTTTGACACTAATCTGGATGACTCTAAGTCTCGATCTAGATACATATTGAAAGTGGGAGCAATTAGCTAGAGTAGCTCCGTGCAGAGCATTGTAGACATAGAAAATTGCAAAATACATAACGGATCTGAATGTGAAAGACCGGTGACTAAGATTCTCTCACAAGCAAAACATGATCACACCTTAGTACTCTTTGGGTGTTAATCGCATAGCGATGTGAACTAGATTACCGAATCTAGTAAACCCTTTGGGTGTTGGTCACATGGCGATGTGAACTATGGGTGTTAATGACATGATGATGTGAACTATCGATGTTAATCACATAGTGATGTGATCTAGATTATTGACTCTAGTGCAAGTGGGAGACTGAAGGAAATATGCCCTAGAGGCAATAATAAAGTTATTATTTATTTCCTTATTTCATGACAAATGTTTATTATTCATGCTAGAATTGTATTAACCGGAAACATAATACATGTGTGAATACATAGACAAACAGAGTGTCACTAGTATGCCTCTACTTGACTAGCTCATTAATCAAAGATGGTTATGTTTCCTAACCATAGACAAAGGAGTTGTTATTTGATTAACGGGATCACATCATTAGTTGAATGATCTGATTGACATGACCCATTCCATTAGCTTAGCACCCGATCGTTTAGTATGTTGCTATTGCTTTCTTCATGACTTATACATGTTCCTATGACTATGAGATTATGCAACTCCCGTTTCCCAGAGGAACACTTTGGGTGCTACCAAACGTCACAACATAACTGGGTGATTATAAAGGAGCATTACAGGTGTCTCCAAAGGTAGATGTTGGGTTGGCGTATTTCGAGATTAGGATTTGTCACTCCGATTGTCGGAGAGGTATCTCTGGGCCCTCTCGGTAATGCACATCACTTAAGCCTTGCAAGCATTGCAACTAATGAGTTAGTTGCAGGATGATGTATTATAGAACGAGTAAAGAGACTTGCCGGTAACGAGATTGAACTAGGTAGTGGATACCGACGATCGAATCTCGGGCAAGTAACATACCGATGACAAAGGGAACGACATATGTTGTTATGCGGTCTGACCGATAAAGATCTTCATAGAATATGTAGGAGCCAATATGGGCATCCAGGTCCCGCTATTGGTTATTGACCGGAGACGTGTCTCGGTCATGTCTACATTGTTCTCGAACCCGTAGGGTCCGCACGCTTAAGGTTCCGATGACAGTTATATTATGAGTTTATGAGTTTTGATGTACCGAAGGAGTTCGGAGTCTCGGATGAGATCGGGGACATGACGAGGAGTCTCGAAATGGTCGAGACGTAAAGATTGATATATTGGAAGCCTATGTTTGGATATCGGAAGTGTTCTGGGTGAAATCGGGATTTTACCGGAGTACCGGGAGGTTACCGGAACCCCCCGGGAGCTATATGGGCCTTAGTGGGCTTTAGTGGAAAGGAGAAAGGGGCAGCACAAGGTGGCTGTGTGCCTCCCCCCTTCCCCTAGTCCTATTAGGACTAGGAGAGGTGGCCGGCCCCCTCTCTCTCTTCCCCCCTCAAGGAGTCCTATTCCAACTAGGATTGGGGGGGGGGGGATCCTACTCCCAGAGGGAGTAGGACTCTCCTGGCGCGCCCTATGTGGCCGGCCAGCCTCCCCCCTTTGGTCCTTTATATACTGAGGCAGAGGCACCCCAGAAATACACATGTTGATCCACGTGATCTATTCCTTAGCCGTGTGCGGTGCCCCAGCCACCATAGTCCTCGATAATACTGTAGCGGAGTTTAGGCGAAGCCCTGCTGCTGTAGTACATCAAGATCGTCACCACGCCGTCGTGCTGAAGGAACTCTTCCCCGACACTTTGCTGGATCGGAGTCCGGGTATCGTCATCGAGCTGAACGTGTGCTCGAACTCGGAGGTGCCGTAGTTTCGGTACTTGATCGGTTGGATCGTGAAGACGTACGACTACTTCCTCTACGTTGTGTCATCGCTTCCGCAGTCGGTCTGCGTGGGTACGTAGACATCACTCTCCCCTCTCGTTGCTATGAATCACATGATCTTGCGTGTGCGTAGGAATTTTTTTGAAATTACTACGTTCCCCAACATTCATATAGAGTCATATCTTGTTCTAAGTATCGTGTTGTAATTCTTGAGTTGTAAGTAAATAGAAGTGTGATGATCATAATTTTCTAGAGCATTGTCCCAAGTGAGGAATAAAAAAAGAGAAAGGCCATAAAAAAGAAGAGAAGGCCCAAAAAAAGAGATAAAGGCCATAAAGAAGGGACAAGTCCCAAATAAAAAAATAAAAAAATAAAAAAATGAGCGAAAAAGAGAGAAGGGACAATGCTACTATCCTTTGCCACACTTGTGCTTCAAAGTAGCACCATAATCCTCATGAGAGAGAGTGTCTTGTTTTGTCACTTTCATATTCTAGTGGGAATTTTTCATTATAGAACTTGGCTTGTATATTCCAACAATGGGCCTCCTCAAGTGCCCTAGGTCTTCGTGAGCAAGCAAGTTGGATGCAAACCCACTTAGTTTATTTTGTTGAGATTTCATACATTTATAGCTCTAGTGCATCCGTTGCATGGCAATCCCTACTCCTTGCATTAACATCAAATGGTGGGCATCTCCATAGCCCATTGATTAGCCTCGTTGATGTAAGACCTTCTCCTTTTTTGTCTTCTTCACATAACCCCCATCATCATATTCTATTCCACCCATAGTGCTATATCCATGGCTCACGCTCATATATTGCATGAAAGTTTATAGGTTTGAGATTACTAAAGTATGAAACAATTGCTTGTCTTGTCATCGGGGTTGTGCATGATGAGAGCATTCTTGTGTGACGAAAATGGAGCATGACTGAACTATATGATTTTGTAGGGATGAACTTTCTTTGGCCATGTTATTTTGAGAGAACATAATTGCTTAGTTAGTATGCTTGAAGTATTATTATTATTTATGTCAATATGAACTTTTGTCTTGAATCTTATGGATCTGAATATTCATGCCACAATTAAGAAGAATTACATTGAAATTATGCGAAGTAGCACTCCGCATCAAAAATTCTGTTTTTATCATTTACCTACTCGAGGACGAGCAGGAATTAAGCTTGGGGATGCTTGATACGTCTCCCACGTATCTATAATTTTTGATTGCTCCATGCTATATTATCTACTGTTCTGGTAAATATTGGGCTTTATTATCCAGTTTTATATTTTTTTTGGGACTAACCAACTAACCGGAGGCCCAGCCCAGAATTGCTGTTTTTTGCCTATTTCAGTGTTTCGAAGAAAAGGAATATCAAACGGAGTCGAAACGGAATGAAACCAATTGGAGAAGTTATTTTTGGAAGGAAAGCTACCGGAAAAACTTGGAGTGCACGTCAGGAAAGGAACGAGGGAGCCACGAGGCAGGGGGGCATGCCCACCCCCTAGGGCGCGCCCTCCACCCTGGTGGGCCCCTCGTAGCTCCCCTGACGTATCTCGTTCACCCATATATACCCACATACCCTAAAACGATCTGAGAGCACAATAGATCGGGAGTTCCGCCGCCAGAAGCCTCCGTAGCCACCGAAAACCAATCTAGACCCGTTCTGGCACCCTGCCGGAGGGGGCAATCCCTCTTTGGTCACCATCTTCATCATCCCGGTGCTCTCCATGACGAGGAGGGAGTAGTTCTCCCTTGGAGTTGAGGGTATGTACCAGTAGCTATGTGTTTGATCTCTCTCTCTCCTCGTGTTCTTGAGGTGGTACGATCTTGATGTATCGCGAGCTTTGCTATTATAGTTGGATCCTATGATATTTCTTCTCCCCCTCTACTCTCTTGTAATGGATTGAGTTTTCCCTTTGAAGTTATCTTATCGGATTGAGTCTTCAAACATTTGAGAACTCTTGATGTATGTCTTGCCGTGCGTATCTGTGGTGACAATGGGATACCACGTGATTCACTTGATGTATGTTTTGGTGATCAACTTGCGGGTTCCGCCCATGAACCTATGCATAGGGGTTGGCACACGTTTTCGTCGTGATTCTCCGGTAGAAACTTTGGGGCACTCTTTGAGGTTCTATGTGTTGGTTGAAAAAATGAATCTGAGATTGTGTGATGCATATCGTATAATCATACCCATGGATACTTGAGGTGACATTGCAGTATCTAGGTGACATTAGGGTTTTGATTGATTTGTGTCTTAAGGTGTTATTCTAGTACGAACTCTAGGGCTTTTTGTGACACCTATAGGAATAGCCCAACGGATTGATTGGAAAGAATAACTTTGAGATGGTTTCGTACCCTACCATAATCTCTTTGTTCGTTCTCCGCTATTAGTGACTTTGGAGTGACTCTTTGTTGCATGTTGAGGGATAGTTATGTGATCCAATTATGTTATTATTGTTGAGAGGACTTGCACTAGTGAAAGTATGAACCCTAGGCCTTGTTTCCTAGCATTGCAATACCGTTTGTGCTCACTTTTATCATTAGTTACCTTGCTGTTTTTATATTTTCAGATTACAAATACCTTTATCTACCATCCATATACCACTTGTATCACCATCTTTTCGCCGAACTAGTGCACCTATACAATTTACCATTGTATTGGGTGTGTTGGGGACACAAGAGACTCTTTGTTATTCGGTTGTAGGGTTGCTTGAGAGAGACCATGTTCATCCTACGCCTCCTACGGATTGATAAACTTTAGGTCATCCACTTGAGGGAAAATTGCTACTGTCCTACAAACCTCTGCACTTAGAGGCCCAACAACGTCTACAAGAAGAAGGTTGTGTAGTAGACATCACAATTCGTCGAGAAAGTCACGTGCTGCTCTTCTCTGATGAACTGTTTTATTTCTGTGCAGGTTGGGGAGCAGGATCTGGCGCTGGGGTTCAAGGTCAACGCCAAGGGCACTACTGCTGCACGCCTTCTTCAGCGTCTTCTCCTGGCACAACGAGACCATCAACATCTGGACGCACCTGCTCGGCTTCTTTTTGTTCTCGGGAATTTTTAGAGTAGCATTTCTCATGACTCCGTAAGTAACTGTTCTTTCTGTTCACCTTTGACAAACATCTCATTCTGGTGTGCTCCCTTGTGGATCGGTAGGAAGCTGCTACACATTTTTTGGGGTCTGAATACGATACAAGTATGTTAAAATTCCCCTATTGAGGTTCGTTGATTCTCGTACAGTGAAACTTGCCTTACTAGGTGGTTAGGTGTGATTAATTAGCACCATTTGTAGCACTCAGGAAGTTATATCTCCAGTTACAAACTTTCATTTGCTCATGAAATTCAGTTACCATCCGTCTATGCAAATCTACACAAGAAAGGCATAAACCTTACGTATCTTTGCAAGCATTTACCTGTAAGATGTTGCTTATATCTGGATTTACTTATGTGTGTTGAATTAGTAAGGTGGTATGCCATGAGGACTCAGGCTTGGTCAACATTCCGGCAGGTTTAGGTATCTCATAAGACATGCTACTCTAAAAATAACCTACATTCCTACAGGCTTATGCCATTTTTCTTTCCTGAAATACCTTTTCACTTTCCTGTGATAATAATTAATAGCAACAAAATAGTTGTTATAATAGAGCCCTTGCAGTAGTAAAAACTGGCATGTAGGTTATTTTTATGAGATTTTGCACTGAAAAGTTGGCACTGTGTCCTACCCTCATAAGTGTCTTCGATTAATATGAGGTGAGCATGAAATGTTCTGTAAGATGTGAATTCCTGCTGTCTGGCAGGCAGATCCACATGTCTTGGAGATTCAATTCAATTGCTTCAGTACTACTAGAGTGCTACTAGCTACTGTTGCCTTGGTTGTCTGCTATCTACGGGTAGATGATTCGGACTTAATTTCGGTGCTGTGTAGGTCATGTGGTTCCGGTTGCTTTTACTTGACCAACCTTGCTTCCTACCTAATCTGCAACTTTTACAGTGCCATGAGAAGAAATATACACATGTTCCTTTCAACCACGACAAACTTCATTTTTTTATACTGTGTAATGCTGAGTTTCCTTGTGAATTCTGTGTCCTGATCTGGTTTGGGTTGGTCGAATCGCAGATTGGCAAGGCCGATGGTGAGAAGTGGAAGTACCTGAGTGATGTTGTTCCGTGGAATATGCCCAGCCACGTGGAAGCAACAACTCTATTTCAAGGCCTCCCTCTACATCTCCCTGTTTCGATTTCATAGGCTTAGTCCCTGATTTCTGCTGCTCCAAAACTAAATTTCATTGTTTGCCAATTAAGTTGCTTGATTGATGCCCCAAAAATTCAGTGCAATTTTTTTACCAATTGGTTTGTTGGATTTCTCCCAAGTTAACTGTAGTTGTTACAAAATAGATGGCTGTTGTCGAATTGGTTCAGTAGAACAAAGGTAGATGTCTGACATGTGTTGTTTGCTGATAATTAACAAAGTTGGGGCGTTGTATTGAGGTTAACCTGCGAAGAATACTTGCTTATGATCCGAGTGGACTTCTTTGATATGTCCAACTGAACTACATATGTCAATTATATGTTGTTGTATTATGCTTATGCTACCTGTATCACCAATGTTTTCTCACTCTGGTACCTCTGTGTTTCTTTACAGTCTTGCCTAACCTTTTACTGACATGTACTCTTTGCTCACAATTAGGTAATATAAGTTAGGCTGCCATGTTAAGGCTAACCTGAGAAACACTTGCTTATGAGAACCAACTGGACTTCTTAGATATATTCAAGTGAAGATGTACTATTACTACTGCAGTAAATTTTGTCTATGTGAGATTAGAATCTGAGTGCCATCATTCATATTATGGTATCCTATTCTCTATGATAACTGTTGACTTGCAAGATGAATGCATTCTTCTATCCAGCTTTAGTTGTCTTTCATTGTTTTGTACTAGCATTCAGCCCCTCACCCAACCCGCTCATGATGCACGGCAGCAACAACGGGATTATCTAATAAAATTTCTGCTATATATATATGCATGAAACTGAGATTGCTAGCATCATTTACACAAGATACACCTTTTGAATTGAATTGATGGGTTCAGTTTCGTATATTCTTCACCCAGCCTTCTATCATGCTTGTAACTAGTGCTCTGCTCATGTTGTAAGACATGATTTTCACTTCCTGCCATCACGATTACAAGATTTTTCTTTGCACGGCAGTAGCACCAGTACCTTGCTGCTGTTGGGAACGGAAGGGAGCTGTTCCATGCACTGAATCCAGGGAGAAAATCACCTTCGGCATGTAAGCCATCACCTTGTGCATGCTCGTGGCGCTGCTGCTCGGCCTCAACATGTACCGGAGTGCCATTACCGCTGCCCTCACGCTCATCTTCCTTGACATCAAGGACGCTCGCCTCTGCCTCGAGAAGGTAATTATCTATCTATCCGTCTGCCCGTCTGTAGTTAACTAAGCTGTGCCCATGGACAGGGGTGTGTGGAAGTTAGCCAACCATGTGCCAAAACCATGACTAGGTTTTTAGATGTTATGTGTTTCAACTCTAGTCTACCCCGACTTGTTTGGGACTATAAGGCTTTGCTGTTGTATTAGTATAAGCAACTAATTATAAAGACTAGTCAATCAGTCTACAACACGGCTTTGAGTACTAGCTAGGTGATTAATTACAGACTAGCCTTTGAGTTGGAATCCAGCAGCTATCATGACTTGTAATCGTTGGGAGCATTTGCGTTTTCCTTTATTTTTCAGTTTTAGTATTTGTTGCTGAGTTTTATCTAATATTGGTTCTTGGATAGGCTGACCCAGTATAAGAACTTCAAGGAAGGGCACAAGAGGATCCTTGTGGCTACGCATTTGGTTGGCAGAGGGATTGATATTGAGCGTGTAAATATTGTCATAAACTATGACATGCTTGATTCTGCTGATACATACTTGCACAGGGTAATTTTAACTTTGCCCTACGGATTGTGATTGGGTGTTCTTATCTCTGGCTAACATAACATGGTCCACCTCCAAAGGTTGGAAGGGCTGAGCGTTTTGGAACCAAAGGGCTTGCAATAACATTTGTTGCTTCTGCCTCTGACTCTGACGTCCTCAATCGGGTTTGTATAATGAGTGTAGTGCAGCCTAACTGAAATTTCATACATATTTTATTTGAAGGCGCAAGAAAGGTTTGAGGTTGACATTAAGGAGCTGCCTGAGCAGATCGACACTTCAACATACAGTAAGTAGTCTTGTTGTCTAGATCAAGTGGTGCATTGGTGTGTCTTGATACCTAGATAGTGTTGTTTCTTGTATCTACTATTACTTGTTACTACCATGGTGCTGATGCAATATGATATGTGCCATAATTCTAAGTTTTGGTCTCTCTTAAGAGACACTTCTAACTTTTCTGACTCAAAGTTGTTAACTTGGTATGCATGAGTTTTACTACTGCTAACACAGAGAGTATTTACTACTGCTGATATAGAGATTTTGTACGCACTGCTACCTGATGAGTGCTTTCTTTGTAATATTTCACCTTCGTATGCATAGGTTTATTCGGTTTGAACTCTGCATGACATGAAATAGATATTTACATTGTTTTTCTCAACTTGTTTTCACTGTCACTTAACACATACTTAGCATGTACTTGAAGTTGTGGGTTACTGATGGTGATTTTGTTCTACTTGGATGCATTGGTACCCCCATCATCGAGTGAACGGATGCAACAATGGCAAGAAGCTCACGGATGTGTGCATCTAAAGCACACCATGGACATCATCCAACTCCTCGCAGTGGCAACAAGAGCTCCATGCTGAAGAACATACCACTTGTAGAGATTGTAAAGTATTGTATCTAGTTATTGAACTTGTGGAGCTTGTATGTTAGAGCTTATTACATGTTATTTGTACAACAGGAGCTCTGTATTGAATTTGGTTGATAATATTTGAATTATTTCATGTGTTTTCTGCCAATTTAAATACTAGGTATTTATTTACGTCAAATTAAAAAAAATGAAGAATATGGCCCTGACAGCTAGGACCTAGTACCAGAATCTGAAAATGGGGACCCACCTAACTAGTGAACCCATTTTATAAAAAAAGAAAACTGAAGCGGTTGAGACAAATAGCCCACGGCCCAAAAATAGAAAGGCTGCATTGTTGGGCTTAGCCCATGAAGCTAACCAGAATTAACAAGGAAAAAAAATAAATGGGCTGAATTAATGGGCTCGGCCCATATAGACACCTAATTGGACCAGGCTGAATCTTATCAACGACCTTTTCAGTTGGTCGCAATTTTGCCACGTCGGACCCGACGTGGCCTGGGCAGAGAGCTAGCGACCAAAACAGAAGGTCATAGAATCAATGACCTTTTGTTTTGGTCATGGAATTCCACGACCTTCTCACAAAGAAGGTCGTTAATTTCAGTTTACGGCTGCCAGCTTTTGACCTTCTATTTTTGGTCACAAAAAGGTCGCAAATGAAAAACTATGAGCTTTCAGTGGCCAATAGTGAGGGTCACAAGTTAGACATGTTTCTTGTAGTGCCGCCGGAGGGGGTATCCATCACGGAGGGCTTCTAGATCAACACCATAGCCCTCCGATGAAGTGTGAGTAGTTCACCTCAGACCTACGGGTCCATAGTTATTAGCTAGATGGCTTCTTCTCTCTTTTTGGATTTCAATACAATGTTCTCCCCCTCTCTTATGGAGAACTATTCGATGTAATCTTCTTTTCGCGGTGTGTTTGTTGAGACCGATGAATTGTGGGTTTATGATCAAGTCTATCTATGAACAATATTTGAATCTCTCTGAATTCTTTTATGTATGATTGGTTATCTTTGCAAGTCTCTTCGAATTATCAGTTTGGTTTGCCCTACTAGATTGATCTTTCTTGCAATGGGAGAAGTGCTTAGCTTTGGGTTCAATCTTGCGGTGTCCTTTCCCAGTGACAGTAGGGGCAGCAAGGCACGTATTGTATTGTTGCCATCGACGATAATAAGATGGGGTTTTCATCATATTGCATGAGTTTATCCCTCTACATCATGTCATCTTGCTTAAGGCGTTACTCTGTTTTCATGAACTTCATACTCTAGATGCATGCTGGATAGCGGTCGATAAGTGGAGTAGTAGTAGTAGTAGATGCACGCAGGTGTCAGTGTACTTGTCTCGGACGTGATGCCTATATACATGACCATACCTAGATATTCTCATAACTATGCTCAATTCTGTCAATTGCTCAACAGTAATTTGTTCACCCACCGTAGAATACCTATGCTCTTGAGAGAAGCCACTAGTGAAACCTATGGCCCCGGGTCTATCTTCATCATATTAATCTTCCAATACTTAGTTATTTCCTTTGCTTTTACTTTGCTTTTATTTTACTTTGCATCTTTATCATAAAAATACCAAAAATATTATCTTATCATATCTATTAGATCTCACTCTCGTAAGTGGCCGTGTAGGGATTGACAACCCCTTATCGCGTTGGTTGCGAGGATTTATTTGTTTTGTGCAGGTACGGGGGACTCACGTGTAGCCTCTTACTGGATTGATAACTTGGTTCTCAAAAACTGAGGGAAATTCATCCCTTCCTCTTTGGGGAAAACCAACGCAGTGCTCAAGAGTTAGCAGGCAGCGGCGGTGGGGGACGTGGGTCGCCGAGATTACAGATCAAGAGACCCACACCCGCCGGTGGCTCGGTAGCTTCCACACGGCCGAGCTCGCGACCATGGAGTACGACCGCTGGCAGGTCCGCTACCACGGCGCGGCGGCTAGGCTCAATTTCCCCTTCGGCACACGTCTGGTCCACCTCGTTCCGTCGGAGCCAGGGGTGGTGAGCTCGGCTATGGCGCGGGAGGACCGCGATGCATGTGAGCGTCTCGAGGACGAGGCCTACATGCAAGAGCTCCGCCGGCAGCACCCGGAGCATGTGGAGGCGGAGCGGGCGATCTTTGCTGACATGGAGGGCGGCGAGGTTATCGCGCTCTCCTCCGATGACGAGGTCGAAGGCGTCGAGGACGGCGGCGCGGAGGGCGGCGAGGTTATCGCCCGTTCCTCTGATGATGAGGTCGAAGGCGGCGGTGACGGCGGTGCGGAGGCCATCGAGGTGGGCCCCCAGGACGAGGAGATCGATGTCGACGAGTGAAGGAGTGCCTTCCCAATGACCCCAACGACGGTACTGACCCGGACCCGGCTCACGGCACACCGTACATGACGAGGAAGGATTGGATCGACCTCTACTTCGACCGATAGTAGTTTAGCTTAGTTTAAATTTATGTTTTATGTTCGTTTATGCAAAACTATCTATGTTTATGTTTCAATGCATGCTACTTTTGGTTGAACCTGATTTGAACTTGATCAAATTGAAGTTTACAACCTTAAGTTTAGGGGATCGACTAGAAAAGGCCAAAAATTACTGGAGTATATATATATTTCCAGTAAGCGTTTTAGTCCTTTAACTGTTTCAGGATCGCCTAGAGATGTCCTTATGACTTGTTTATTTCATTTCTTCATGTGATGCTCTATATGTGCAACTATTTGTTGTCCAGTTCAATTTCACCAATAACAGTTTCAGCAATACCACTATGAATTACGATATTTGATTGTTGTTAAGGATATTGCAGTTAACTTGCCTTTTCATTTTTCAATTGTTGTTTAGCAACATGCATTGTACTGAATGACTAAATATGCAATCCCAGGCTACATAGCAACAAGGAAGAGTGTTACCTTAATATTCTTATGATGTGTAGATATACATGTAATAAAATCTTATATAATGGGATGGATGGAATGTTGTACTACCTCATTTTTCAATTGTTGTTTAGCTTCTAATATTAACTTGGTGCTTTTAGGTACATATATCATTGCCAAAGATCCACACTTTGACCCTTTCTGCGCATGGGGCAATGAGATATTCATGGACCAACATCAAGTGGGGAAACTGATAAAGATTGTTACTAAAATGGGTCAAAAGATGTCAATCGAACTATTTGTTTACACTTTATGCAAGACAACAGTGAACTGCAGGATGGTAAGTAAGAACCATGTAGCCTTCTTTTTACTGCCCGTAATGAGTTGTGTTAGATGACAATATCTGAATCTTTTTTCTTTTGCAGTGGATCCTGAAGCAGTTTACTCAAGATTACCTCTCAAACTACATGATTGGCGGCCGACCATCACAAGGGGTTGGACTAGAGTCATGCATGCCTTCTGCATCCAGGAGAGCACAATAGGGCTATTCTGCTTCACCTTGTTCAGCAACTGGAATGTCTGTCGCCTCTTTCTTTACCATCTGTAATAGTACAAGTATAGAACCCTGGTACATCATTCTTTATTTGGTGCTTCTGTAATTTTTAAACATATGTACCTATGAATCGAATAATGCATTGGTTGTTTGAACCTGATGGATATGAATAAAGCTATAGCCTACTTTCAAGTTTAAATTAGGTGCAATTTTAAATAGCAGCAACTAAATTAGGGCAAAATTACGTTGTGCAGGCCATTACGGCACACACGTTTGGTAAAACACAAACGTTTGCGATATACACCATAATCCGAGACGGTTCACAGAGAGGAAACGTGTGCAAGCACGCACACAGTTGCCATTCGCAAAGCGTGTGTGATGTCAGACACTATCACATACGGTGGGGGATCTAAATGTGTGTGATTGTCTACCTATCGTACTTGGTTTATAATCATGAACTATTTGTGATGTGCCAGGCATCGTAAATCTCCCGTTCCTGGAATCTGCGTGGAAAGATCCCGTGCCTAGAATCTGCCTGGTTTTAGGCAGAACCACAAAACTCTGACTGCGATGGCAATGCAAGCACAAACGAGTAGCAAGGATGAAGCGTTTGGGATATTCGAGATATGGTAAACGGTTATATAGGGACAACTGTATGCATCAAGGCTCCCTATCCCCGATAGTTTTTGGGTCGTGTGGGAAGGACCCCCCCCCCCTATCGCCCACACTCACTTGGCGACTGTTCCAAATGCCATCGTGGAAAGGGGTAAAAACCCGTTTGTTTAGGACCGACGCGCACCAGTGTTTGGGTTTAATCTTGTGATGTCCTCATCCAGTGACAAAGTATGGGTAGCGAGGCACGTATTGTGTTGTTGCCATCAAGGGCAAAAAGATGGGGTTTTCATCATATTGCTTGAGTTTATCTCTCTACATCATGTCATCTTACTTAAGCCATTACTCCGTTCTTTTGAACTTAATACTCTAGATGCATGCTGGATAGCGGTCAATGTGTGGAGTAATAGTAGTAGATGCAGGCAGGAGTCGGTGTACTTGACACGGAAGTGATGCCTATATTCATAATCATTGCCTTGGATATCGTCATATCTTTGCGCTTTTCTATCAATTGCTGGACAGTAATTTCTTCACCCACCATATTATTTTTTTCAAGAGAGAAGCCTCTAGTGAAACCTATGGCTGCCGGGTCTATTTTCCATCATACATTTTCAGATCTATAAACCAAAAAACACAAAAATACCCTGCTGCAATTTATTTGTTTTTTACTTTGTTTTACGTTTTAGTAATATTTTATACCTATCTCCATCAGATCTCATCTTTGCAAGTGACCGTGAAGGGATTGACAACCCCTTTATCGCGTTGGGCGCAAGAGTTTGATTGTTTGTGCGGGTGCATAGATTGGAGACTTGTGTGTACCTCCTACTAGATTGATACCTTGGTTCTCAAACTGTGGGAAATACTTATCTCTACTTTGCCGCATCACCCTTTCCTCTTCAAGGGAAAAACGAACACAAGCTCAAGAAGCAGCAAGGAGCAAACCGCGGCTTTCGCAACCGATGCCCAAGCAGTCGAGGAGGCATCTAAGACCCTCTTCGACTTAAAGAAACAAGGCTCATCAAAGCGTACCCGAGGAGTTTCGTTAGTCTCACAGTGACCCGATCGTACCCACAAATAGGAGTACACGCTCGATGGCCCTGTGCTTAGTGGAAGATTATGTACCTCAGGTACACAACTTCTTGGGGTGAAAGTCATGGTTCCCCTTGTGGGGGGGGCGGCGTTCCGACGTCGTTCCCTCCCTGGTGCTTTTCTGCTTGCTAAGGCAATGTGGAGGCGACTTGTTCGATGTTCTTCATCTTCTCCGCGTGGTCTTTGTCTTTTGGTGGTGCTCTTCAGCTTGTGTGTGGATGTGTGGTTTCCCAGGTGGTGGTGAGGTCAAGGGAACCCAGCAGAGATGGTGATCTTCTCCCTCATGCCCGAGCTGCTAGTCAACATTGTCCTTTCGGCTCTAAGGGTGAGCCCTCTGCCTTCCGATGGTTTAGAGCCCTTCAACCAGTGCGAGTGGGCACTGGTCTTCTTCGTAGGTAGAAGTGACTGGCCTGTCTATCTTGGGATGTTCTGTGGGACTAGGCGAGGAGGTGTTGGCAGTCGATGTTGCTTTCTTGCTGCCTCTCACCCTACTACTGGTGTGGCTGCTGCTCTTGACATTTAACCTTCGTGATTGTGGCTAGGCTCCTATTACTATCTTGCGTTGTATCACCGCTAGGTTGTAAGCTACTATAGCTCTCTGTATCTTTGTCGTTTCTTGTTTCTTTACTTTGTATATGCTTCATTGTAATCCTAGCTGATTGATGCTTCGTGAATTCAAAGTCGAGTTAGGTTCGAGCCTTTTCTTGGGTTGGGCTGACACCTTTTCTCTAAAAAGTGGCAGGACTGGGAAACAACAACACTGGTGTGTTCTTCCCTTTCGAGATGTCTTTTTTTGGAGAATCAATATGGCAGTTCTTGTGTTGTCAAGGTGATGATGGATGTTGCTGCTTGAAGTAAACCACCTTGGTCCTTTTTCTCTTTTTACAATTTTATTGCATGTACTTTTCATCCTGGCCCAACCTTTTCTTCGGGCCTCGTCTCCTTACGGAAGTTTGGCAAGATTTAGAGGGCTATAAAAGATGAAGGAAGCATTAATATATGTACATACAAAACAATTAGTGCGTCTAGTCAGCATAGGCTTAATTAATATATATATACCTCGCCGGACTTTGCAATAGTTAAGGCTCCAACATCGGCGGAGCCGTCATATCCTCCCTCCTCCATTTGATAACCGGAGTCGTCAGGATCTCCTCCCTGCTCCATTCGATCACTGGAGTCACCGTCCTCCCTTTCCTCACCACCGGTGTCGTTGAGAAACGACAAGGTGATATCACCTCCGTCGCGGATTATATCCCCCAACAGCTCTTAGACCTAGCTAATCACAACAATGAATCATATGCATATATGAGCAATGGATTAGTCTCACACATCAAGCAAAGTTATCGAGGGGTATACTTTCGAGAGAGCATACTATGCGGACCGCCTCTCTCATGCATGTCCGACGTCCTCCCTCATGTCAAAGTTATCGGGGTTGTACTTACGGGATAGGACACTTTGGAAAAAAACGTTCTTCAGTTTGAATTCCCGAGAGAGTTACGAACAATCGCTATGCAGGAGATTCAACTATGCTGCCTACCGAATAAACAAAGTCCCTTCAGTTCACTGAGGTCAGACCGGTGAATTAGACGTCAATAGTATTATACATTTACCGCAAAAAATAGTATTATACATAACAAGCGGGTAGGGGCGGGAGGAGGTAGGTTTGCAAGGTCATGCTTTTTAGACATGGGGAATGTCCTAAGGGTGGCACATGCAAGCTTTTCTTTTCTTTGATTAGGCGAGTCATCGTACCACAAGAATAGAAAGAAAAAATAGGAGTACCATACCATGCTAGCTTAAATCGAATAGGTTTGTACAAACATTTGACTAATCATGTGATGATAGAAAATATCTAGGGAGTTTAATCCAATGAAAATTGTCGTATAAAATGAATTCTAAATGAAATCAATCCATATGGACTGTAAATCCAAAGGTTACAAACATATTTTACGAGAAACAGTACATATGATTAATAAATATCCATTGTAACTTTCGTCTGGACATATTAGATAACTTTGCAAAGGTGATGTTGTTCAGGCATTGAGAGATACTAACAGGTGGACTGCGAATAAGACTACACTGCCATTTATCGAAATGTAAATGCTATCTTAAATCCAACATATTATATCCGTTTTAATGAACGATCGTATGGAAGTGATAGAAAATTTCTCGTAATAAAGGAAGTGCAAAGGAATACTAAACTAAGATCAGGTGGACTGCGAATCCTACGTACAAAACCAGACATTCCACATGCGGGATAAATCATAAGGATTACATACAAATCCTAAACTAAAAAACTGTGAATTTATATAGTTGTCCATATATTATCAATTTTTACCGAGATAACATGGATTGCATTCCTGAAGAAATAACATGGATGACACACAAGCTAGATTAAGATTGGAAATAGAATAGTCCATCGAACTGAAATCTTCATGTCATACACTCATACTTAGTTGTTGAGATACATTCACGAAGGTTCTGTTATACATGTTCCAGCAATAAATTGATCTCGAGAAATTGATAAATAAACTAAAAGGTTTACACGAGAGCAAATTGTTCAGTAGCAAACGATAGCCATACATCCTCCAAAATGGAAATAAACATATATAATCTCTCATCATGTGAGCAAACTTTTCCCTGAGATCTACTGTAACTAGGACACTCTCGGTGCGTGCCTAGCGTCTCAACCAGCAGAGAAAAATGCTCTGATTGCCGATGTCCTTGTGGTCCTGTAGTTGGGGAAGGGTGCCCTCTGTGAGGTTCACCTGGAACACTTCATGGCACACGACTAGGTAGCCGCCATGGCTCTCGAACCTATGAACCACCAGCAACATCTCTGCGCCGACAGATGGCACCAGGAAGGACCTCAGGTTTAAGTGTAAGTGACTAGCCTGACCAGTTGCCTGCTGTTGCCTGGCTGCGTACACGAAGTGAGGCTGCGGGTGGAACTCCAATGTGAGGACGTCTCCTAACTGCGTGGGGACATATAAGCTGCCACCCACGGAGAGGCTGCCATCGATGTCCAACAGCGGAAGCTCGGCGCCGTCCCCCTCGTCACGTTGGGATATGTGGATCATAACTCATAATAGGTGTCTATAACTTGCAAGATCAGATCAAGAACACCAATATATTCATGAAAACATAATAGGTTCAGAACTGAAATCATGGCACTCGGGCCCTAGTGACAAGCATTAAGCATGGCAAAGTCATAGCAACATCAATTTCAGAACATAGTGGATACTAGGGAACAAACCCTAGCAAAACTAACTCAATTACATGATCAATCTCATCCAACCCATCACTGTCCAGCAAGCCTACGATGGAATTACTCATGCACGGCGGTGAGCATTATGGAAGTGGTTGTAATGCCCTCGATGCGGCTATATCTCCCACGTGTCGAAGCACGACTTAGAGGCATAACCGCATTGAAAGCAATGTCGCAAGTGAGGTAATCTTCGCAAACAACCCATGTAATACAATAAGGGAAAAAAGATACATAGTTGGCTTACACTCGCCACTTCACACAATACATGAATACAGCATTACAACAATCAAATACAATCAAGGTCCGACTACGGAACCAAAATAAAAGAAGAACCCCAAATGCGACAAGGTCCCCGATCGACCCCAACTGGGCTCCACTATGGATCAACTAGAACGAATGACACAAAGGACAAGATCTTCATCGAGCTCCTCCTGAGCTTGGTTGCGTCATCTGCACGGTCTCATCGGCACCTGCAAGCTGGTTTTGGAAGTATCTGTGAGTCACGGGGACTCAGCAATCTCACACCCTCGCGATCAAGACTATTTAAGCTTATGGGCAAGGTAAAAGGTATGAGGTGGAGCTGCAGCAAGCGACTAGCATATATGGTGGCTAACATATGCAAATAAGAGCGAGAAGAGAAGGCAAAGCACGGTCAATAAAAGTATGATCAAGAAGTGATCCTAGAACAACCTACGTCAAGCATTACTCCAACACCGTGTTCACTTCCCGGATTCCGCCGGAAAGAGACCATCACGGTTACACACGCGGTTGATGTATTTTTAATTAAGGTCAACTTCAGGTTTTCTACAACCGGACGTTAACAAATTCCCATCTTCCCATAACCGCGGGCACGGCTTTCGAAAGTTCAAATCCCTGCAGGGGTGTCCCAACTTAGCCCATCACAAGCTCTCATGGTCAACGAAGGATATTCCTTCTAGCGGGAAGACCCGATCAGACTCGGAATCCCGGTTACAAGACATTTCAACAAGGTAAAACTAAACCAGCAACACCGCCCGAATGTGCCGACAAATCCCGATAGGAGCTGCACATATCTCTTTCTCAGGGCACACTGGATTGTCCAAACTTTGGTAGGCCAGCCCAGAGTTGCCCTTGGTGGACACCGGCGGCTGACAAGTTGGACCAACACTCAGAGGAGCACTGGCCCGGGGGGGTTAAAACAATGATGACCCTCGAGAGAGCGACTCCCAAGGGAAAAGTAGGTGGTGGTGAGGCAAATGGTAAAACCAAGGTTGGGCATTGCTGGAGGAGTTTTATTCAAGGCGAACTGTCAAGGGGTTCCCATTATTACCCAACCGCGTAAGGAACGCAAAATCCGGGAACATAACACCGATATGACGGAAACTAGGGCGGCAAGTGTGGAACAAAACGCCAGGCATAAGGCCAAGCCTTCCACCCTTTACCAAGTATATAGATGCATTAATTAAATAAGATATATAGTGATATCCCAACAAGTAAACATGTTCCCACAAGGAACAACATCCCCATGTTCCAACAAGGGACAAACTTCAATCTTCACCTACAACTAACAACGCTATAAGAGGGGCTGAGTAAAGCGGTAACATAGCCAAATAACGGTTTGCTAGAACAAGGTGGGTTAGAGGCTTGGTTTAACAACATGGGAGGCATGATAAGAAAATGGTAGGTATCACAGCATAGGCATAGCAAAAGAGCGAGCATCTAGCAAGCAAAGATAGAAGTGATTTCAAGGGTATGGTCATCTTGCCTGAAATCCCGCAAGGAAGAAGAACAAGCCCATGAAGAAGATAAACGGACGTAGTCGAGCGGATCCTCACACACACGACGTTATCGGAACCAAACCGAAGATGCAACACCGGAAAGAAGCAAACAACATAGTAAAAAACCATCACATAATCATGGCATGATGCACAACCAAGTATGATGCATGTCCGGTTTAGAGATACATGGCATGGCAAATTGCACAAACAACCCTACAAATTAAGTGGAGCTCAATATGCAACTCCGTTGCATATCGACGAAACACCACGTGACTTATTTAGTTCGATCTTGTTTATGTACCCAACAATATTAAATGTTGTTAAACATGGCAAGATGGTGAAGCAAAGTAAAACTACCTATCTAGTCAAGTTTAAATGAGGCCAGAAGCAACGAACAACATTTCTGGTAAATCCCCATATGCATATTTTAGGTTTGGTACTGTTCTGCCCTAAAACATGTTTTATAGTTGTTAAACATGCAAAGTGAAGCCACCATGTTAAACTAGGCATTTTTCTACCCCATTTACATATAAAGTTTATTA
This sequence comes from Triticum urartu, assembly GCF_003073215.2. Lineage (NCBI taxonomy): Eukaryota > Viridiplantae > Streptophyta > Magnoliopsida > Poales > Poaceae > Triticum > Triticum urartu. Next base: position 20,159,108 of record NC_053023.1, read on the forward strand.
GAATCCAAGCTACGGTTATTTAGTTATGAATTAAAGCATTTTAGCATGTTATTTAAGCAAATTAAAACAAACGACATTTTAAACATTTTGAACATGGATAAAAGTGACATATTATGAAACTAGACACAATTTTAAGCAAGTTTCATATATAAAGTTTTTATATATGATGCACGGTTTGTGAGTTAAAATATGCATGATTTTTAGGGGCTGGGCCAACTAAAGCAGAGGCGATGAGGGTCTCACCATGGGCCATAGCCCAGATCTGGAGAGGTAGGCCGGTTTTGGTGGTGCTGGGCTTGGATCTAGCAGCGGCTGGGCTAGACCTTGGCTCACACGGCCCACGACGACGCTGGAGTCGGGCCTTGCTGGGAAAGAAACAGTGGGCCGGCTCGGTCGAAAAGGAGGGAGTCAACGCGGGCACCGCTAGCTCATCTTCAGCGCAGAGAAGCAGGGGCGCGGCGGCTGCAGAGGTTCGTCTCTGCTCGAAGCAGAGCGAGCGGAGGCCGGCGACAGAGGACTCCGGTGGGGTGGCGCGGCTGTCGAAGCCTGGGACGGCGGCGGCTTGGACCCGGCAGGAGAGAGATCCAGATCGGGGTCCCACCCATGTGAACAACGAGGGCAGCGGTAGACCAAGGCGAAGCGAGGGAGGCCTGGGACGATGCGGGGGCGGACTTGAGGCGCAGGCGGGGAGGCAGGGCTTGCCGGCGCCATGGCCGCATGCGGAGGTCCGCCTGCTGCGGTAGCTAGAGGAAGAGACGACGGAGGAGCGCGGCTCCAGGCGCAGGACGGCGAGGCGAGGGACTTGGCGCTGGCGACGGAGACGAGCGGATCCGGGCGCGGCAGTCAATCTCCGGACGGCATCTGCTTGGAGCTCCCGCGGCAAGCAAGACAGAGGGTGCCGGGAATGGAGCAAATTTGGAGAGGGGAGGTGGAGCAGAGGCAAGCCAGCGGCATCCGGATCCTCTTAGCAGCCTTGGCGTTCGTCCATGGAGGTCCCCTGTCCAAAGGAAACGAGCAGAGGGATGAGCAGCGGGAGAGGAAACCAGAGAGGGAAAAGAAGAGGAGGGTGAACGGTGTAGTGGTCTTGTTACTTGACGCCAGGGGTGATCGCCGACAGCAGGTCGAGCTCCTGCTTGAGGAAGGTGGCGCACGATGGGCTGTGCTGCTTGGTTGGACGGGGATGCAAAACGAGGAGGTGGCTGGTCCGTCCGGTGGGGTGGATGGATTGGATCTATGGATGAAGCAGTGGAGAGCGATGGGTGGCTGGTGGCTGAAATCGAGGAGGAGGGGATGGATCTCGAGATGGATCCAGACTGGGTGGCGGCGGCGGGATTGCACTGATGGGACAAGCCTCCTAATTTTTAGGGTTGGACCTCAAGTATATATAACAAGTGGATTTGGGGTGCATCTGGGCCCTCGATTAAAATCGGACGGTCTCGGATAAATAGGTTAGGGGGCCCAATTAAGAAAATGGAGATATTTTGTAGATGTTTGGGGATGTTCCGGATCCAACGATGACGAAAGTCCGGTTCGGGTTCGGGGAAGCTTTTCGGACACGCGAAGGGGTCTAAGAACTGAGCAGAGAGGGGTTTTCGGACCGTGCGATCGCATCGGACGGCTCCGGACGCGAAGAGGGGTAGGTTGGAGCTTGTGGGATGTGCAGAAGGCCTCGGGCTGAGAGGAGAGAAGAGAGAGAGACCCGGCGTATGTCTCCGGAGAACGAAAACGCCCGACGTTTGACCGGCTATATTGCCGCTATAGTTTAACGGTTGGGCTATCAAACGAACTCCGAATGCGATGAAACTTGACAGGCGGTTTATCTACACTATAATAAGACCGCACGTCAACTCTCGTCCCATTCCGAGAACATTTTCCGGCCACTTATAAAATACTATTTCGGACATGCCGCGGGCGCGTGCAAGTGTGTCTGGGCTCAGAACGGACAACGGATGGCACTGGAGGAACCCGGACGGATGAAGGTTTTGAAAACATGATGATGCAATGCACATGATGACATGATGAAATGCAACACGCAAGCAAATGACATGGCAACGCCGGCGAATAACTGGAAGATACCTGGCGCGTCGGTCTCGGGGCGTCACAACACTCCACCACTACGAGAGGATCTCGTCCCGAGATCTAGAATGGCACCGGAGAGACAACGGAAAAGAAAAAGAACAGGTAAAGCTAAGTTGCTCCTTTGACAAACGCGTGAAATCAAAGAACCTTGAAAAGGTTAAGCCATTTCGAGAAAAGAGTACAACGGAGATAAATGAAGTTGAAAGCACTCCGTTAGCAAAAGAGGAACAAGGAACATTACGAGAACCTTGTAGGTTGAAAGACAAAAGAAAAGTGTTGCAATGGACAATAAGTACATGCAAACACTCCGGTAGAACGAGATGCACAAGGAACGATAAGGATCAATTACGACAACACTCCGGTTAAAACAAGATAGAGAAGGAATAAGAATGACATAATTTGGACGGCACTCCGTCTGTAAATGGAAGGAATTGAACATGATCTTGACAAGATGAGGATCCTTGATGAAATCAACAGCACACTGCCTCCAGAACTATTGAAAGAATGGCACCATGGTTAAGAACGATTTCAGACAACACTCCGGTTGAGAATGGAGGTAAAACTTGATAAGATGAGAGAGCTCGAATGAAAACACGACACTCCGGTTGAATGGATAAGCAAAAGGAAAGAACATGATCTTTGACAACAAAAGGGGTGATGGGTCGAAGAGTGCAACATCACAATGCCTTCGGAAGAAATGAAATAATGGAATGAAATGAACGAAGGGAAACAAGATCTTGAGATAGCACGCTTACAACAAATGCTAGAACGGAGTTGTTGGAAAACCAACAACGAAAAGAATAATCTTGATATGGTATTATGGAATACATCTCAAATTATGAGGTGACAACCTGCCACTCACGGGAAGAAGAATTGGATTGATATGAACAAGGAGACGAGAAAGTTATTGCACCGGGAGGGTAAAAGAAGAACTTAGGTCATTTATGAGCACCATAAACAAGACACAAGATAACTCCAACAAAGAGGGTGATGGATTTAATATACCTCATTCTTAACAACAAGTGAATCATGAAGCATGACTCAAAATATCAAGAATGACATAATACCACCTCCAAAGATACGGAAGGAAGAATTGCACTCTGGATTGCAAGATGAAGAATTCTTGAGCTCCTCTGAAAAGAATCTCAATGAAAAACTTTGAGAAGGAATTAAATCTTTGATGAACCATCATGTCGAACCTCCATGAAGAACTCCGTAAACAAAGGAATGAAAAGAAAGAGAAATTGAAAACACAAGGTGAACCCTTGCAATGATTTAGATGGACCTCCGTGATAATTAGAGCTTGGAACTCCGGGAAAGAAAAGATGAAACAAGTGAAACCGAGAATTTGATGAGCCTCCGAAATAAGGATTTTAACACTTGGATGAACAAGAATAAGGATTATGTTATGCATATCCTTCACCAATTTAAATTGATGACAAACAACAGATTTGACATACTACTTATTCACGTAGAAAAGGTTAAGAGGGATATAGCGCAAACTTAAGAAGGTCTTCAACGAACCACCGGTAGGAATCGAAACAACGAATGGATTTATATGATAACCAAGGAAAATAACTCTTGAACGAACCCCCGTAAGAATTGAAAACAATCAAAGGAAGATATCGAAGCACCGGGAAGAATTAACAAATGAATGAACATACATTAGAGAGTTAAGATACATGAGAACGAAGAGATCGCGAACTGATAGAGGATATATGAAAGAAGCACCGGTAGGTTTTGGAGAGCGAGAGCTGAAAGCTGAAATGAATAAAATTTGAAAAGATGGCCTTCGGAGGAAAGAAATGGAAAAACAACTCATGAAATGCTCCGAATGGGTGGAAAGAATTTTCACAATCGAAAACAATTATGAGAGGATGACATGAAGCTAGCACCATGAATCTTGAAGATAATGGAGCAAGATTAAAGAGAAACTCTTCTTCGGTCTTCAAAATCTGAGAATGACGATGAGGAACACCACCAAATTATTGAGACACTCCGGAATAATCAAAACGAAGAGGTTGAGCCAACGATGAAAAGATTTTGACAGATCTTGGAGAAGACATTTGACTGATGATAAATCATTCTGACGTCAAACTTCGAAAAGAATTTGAGAATACCTCCGGGAAAATAAGAAGAGTCAGGTAAGATCCTGGGAAAAGACCTGTGGGTTAGGGCCCACTCAAAATAAACACCGTTGAAATGATTTAAAAAAATAGATTGCGCCGATTTTAATTGAATGGCTTGAATGATATAACATCCTCGAAACAGCTTGAATGAAAGAAGAGTGGAAACACGAATCTTCGATATATCTTCAGCACTCCGGAACAAATGAATAACGAAAAGTTAATGATTTAGAGGTGCACCGGCAAGAGAAGGTATTAGAAAGGATAAAAGGATATAATCGACAAATCTTGACTTGAATCCATCGGAGATGAAAAGAATAAAGAATGGTGAACATGTGGAGCATCTTCATGAGAATCACCGGATAAGAACATTGAAAGAAAAGAATGGAAAGACTTCACCGCAATAAAAGGATACTTGAATAAGAAATCTGGGTCCTTGAAGAAAAACAAAGGGAGGGAGGGTGGGAAAAACAAAGACAATTTGGAATGGATGAAACGAACACCGTTGAGAAACTTAGAATTGATCTTGCGGATGTTGAAATGATCGGATCCACTTGAAGAGAAGCACACTGGTTGAACAAGATTGGCATAACAATCTCGATTATCAAGGGGGATTAGTATTCGCATAGGAGTATGAGAACACCACTTAGGAAAGGTATGGAATCAACATTTGACATCGAAGCAACTCGAATACCACAACTCAAAACAAAAAACAAAAGATTGGCTTGCAGAATAAGCCGGAACAAACATATGATAGAAATTTCGTCCGAAGTTTTCGTGGTGGGGCCTACATGGGCTCGATCGTACAGCACCATGATGTACAAGGCAATGCACATGACATACGAAGCGTCCCCGAGTCGGCATAGCCAAGGACTCTTTAAGACACAACGAGACCACTTTAAAACCAACCGTGAATAGGCGGACCACTAGAGGTCGAACCCCAATTTCATACCATACATCTTTCGGAAAGATAACCTAAGAGGTACTTGAATTCCCACCTACGAAACTCCCGAACCTTTCCGGTTATGCAATCAGGTGTTGGGGATACAGGGGAAGCATAATATCTCACCCAAAACTAGCAAATCCTACATCCAGCTGTATCCATCCTTCAACACATAACCAAGAAACCTTCGGAAATCGTCTACCTCAACCTTCCAAAAGCATCCGTTATACAAGTTATGGCAATACTCCCGAACTCCCGCCCCAGTACTGGGTGGCGTCGAGGTTATCTCACCAACAACTGCATAAAAGAGATTTTCGATGTCGGCGAAACTAAACTCAGGTATTCCAGAACTGCAACGATAAAATTGTGACGACAACACCTCGGAGCTCAACTCCCCGGGACACTGCCACAACCCCTAAATGTCAAGAGGCACCAAGAACAATGTTCTCGTCACAAAACCATCGGAACAATTCCAAGATACCCGCGTGATCCTAAATTTTTTTTAGTGAAATTTGAGAAGAGAAGAGTCAAAACTCTACGTCAGGATGCCTTACCAGAGCGATGAAGGGACTGAGGAATAAAGAGAATTCCTAAACTCTCCGATATATAATTCCTAAATGACTCAAAACATTTTTCTAGACTCAACTCGTCCACTAATTCGATCAAGTAGTGGGGGCTCCTAAGGTCGGGGAAGGCTCTGATACCAACTTGTAACGCCCTCAATGCGGCTATATCTCCCACGTGTCGAAGCACGACTTAGAGGCATAACCGCATTGAAAGCAATGTCGCAAGTGAGCTAATCTTCGCAAACAACCCATGTAATACAATAAGGGAAAAAAGATACATAGTTGGCTTACACTCGCCACTTCACACAATACATGAATACAGAACAATCAAATACAATCAAGGTCCGACTACGGAACCAAAATAAAAGAAGAACCCCAAATGTGACAAGGTCCCCGATCGACACCAACTGGGCTCCACTATGGATCAACTAGAACGAAACAACACAAAGGACAAGATCTTCATCGAGCTCCTCCTGAGCTTGGTTGCGTCATCTGCATGGACTCATCGGCACCTGCAAGCTGGTTTTGGAAGTATCTGTGAGTCACGGGGACTCAGCAATCTCACACCCTCGCGATCAAGACATTTAAGCTTATGGGCAAGGTAAAAGGTATGAGGTGGAGCTGCAGCAAGCGACTAGCATATATGGTGGCTAACATACGCAAATAAGAGTGAGAAGAGAAGGCAAAGCATGGTCGATAAAAGTATGATCAAGAAGTGATCCTAGAACAACCTACGTCAAGCATTACTCCAACACCGTATTCACTTCCCGGACTCCGCCGGAAAGAGACCATGACGGTTACACACGCGGTTGATGTATTTTTAATTAAGGTCAACTTCAGGTTTTCTACAAGCGGACGTTAACAAATTCCCATCTGCCCATAACCGCGGGCACGGCTTTCGAAAGTTCAAATCCCTGTAGGGGTGTCCCAACTTAGCCCATCACAATCTCTCACGGTCAACGAAGGATATTCCTTCTAGCGGGAAGACCCGATCAGACTCGGAATCCCGGTTACAAGACATTTCGACAAGGTAAAACTAAACCAGCAACACAACCCGAATGTGCCGACAAATCCCGATAGGAGCTGCACATATCTCTTTCTCAGGGCACACCGGATTGTCCAAACTTTCGGTAGGCCAGCCCAGAGTTGCCCCTGGTGGCCACCGGCGGCTGACAAGTTGGACCAACACTCAGAGGAGCACTGGCCCGGGGGGTTAAAAGAATGATGACCCTCGAAAGAGCGAATCCCAAGGGAAAAGTAGGTGGTGGTGAGGCAAATGGTAAAACCAAGGTTGGGCATTGCTGGAGGAGTTTTATTCAAGGCGAACTGTCAAGGGGTTCCCATTATTACCCAACCGCGTAAGGAACGCAAAATCCGGGAACATAACACCGATATGACGGAAACTAGGGTGGCAAGAGTGGAACAAAATGCCAGGCATAAGGCCGAGCCTTCCACCCTTTACCAAGTATATAGATGCATTAATTAAATAAGATATATGGTGATATCCCAACAAGTAAACATGTTCCCACAAGGAACAACATCTCCATGTTCCAACAAGGAACAAACTTCAAACTTCACCTGCAACTAACAATGCTATAAGAGGGGCTGAGCAAAGCGGTAACATAGCCAAACAACGGTTTGCTAGGATAAGGTGGGTTAGAGGCTTGGTTTAACAACATGGGAGGCATGATAAGCAAATGGTAGGTATCGCAGCATAGGCATAGCAAAAGAGCGAGCATCTAGCAAGCAAAGATAGAAGTGATTTCGAGGGTATGGTCATCTTGCCTGAAATCCCGCAAGGAAGAAGAACGAGTCCATGAAAAAGATAAACGGACGTAGTCGAGCGGATCCTCACACACACGACGTTATCGGAACCAACCCGAAGAAGCAACACCGGAAAGAAGCAAACAACATAGTAAACAACCATCACATAATCATGGCATGATGCATAACCAAGTATGATGCATGTCCGGTTTAAAGATACATGGCATGGCAAAGTGCACAAACAACCCTACAAATTAAGTGGAGCTCAATATGCAACTCCGTTGCACATGGACGAAACACCGCGTGACTTATTTAGTTCGATCTTGTTTATGTACCCAACAATATTAAATGTTGTTAAACATGGCAAGAGGGTGAAGCAAAGTAAAACTACCTATCTAGTCAAGTTTAAATGAGGCCGGAAGCAACGAACAACATTTCCGGTAAATCCCCATATGCATATTTTAGGTTTGGTACTGTTCTTCCATAAACCATATTTTGTAGTTGCTAAACATGCAAAGTGAAGCCACCATGTTAAACTAGGCATTTTTCTACCCCATTTACATATAAAGTTTATTAGAATCCAAGCTACGGTTATTTAGTTATGAATTAAAGCATTTTAGCATGTTATTTAAGCAAATTAAAACAAACGACATTTTAAACATTTTGAACATGGATGAAAGTGACATATTACGAAACTAGACACAATTTTAAGCAAGTTTCATATATAAAGTTTTTATATATGATGCACGGTTTAGGAGTTAAAATATGCATGATTTTTAGGGGCTAAACTGCAAAACTAGCGTCTCTGAAAATTAAATACTAAAAACGCAGAACAAAAAAACATGATATGGGCTGAATCTGGCTGGGCCAACCAGAGCAGAGGCGATGGGGGTCTCACCATGGGCAATAGCCCAGATCTGGAGAGGTAGGCCGGTTTTGGTGGTGCTGGGCTTGGATCTAGCAGCGGCTGGGCTAGACCTTGGGTCACACGACCCACGACGACCCTGGAGTCGGGCCTTGCTGGGAAAGAAACAGTGGGCCGGCTCGGTCGAAACGGAGGGAGTCAATGCGGGCACCGCTAGCTCATCTTCAGCGTAGAGAAGCAGGGGCGCGGCGGCTGCAGAGGTTCGTTCCTGCTCGAAGCAGAGCGAGCAGCCGCCGACAGAGGACTCCGGTGGCGTGGCGCAGCTGTCGAAGCCTGGGACGGCGGCGGCTTGGACCCGACAGGAGAGAGATCCAGATCGGGGTCCCACCCTAGTGAACAACGAGGGCAGCGGCAGACCAAGGCGAAGCGAGGGAGGCCCGGGACGATGCGGGGGCGGAGTTGAGGCGCAGGCGGGGAGGCAGGGCTTGCCGGCGGCATGGCCGGATGCGGAGGTCCGCCTGCTGCGGTAGCTAGAGGAAGAAACGACGGAGGAGCGCGGCTCCAGGCGCAGGATGGCGAGGCGAGGGACTTGGCGCTGGCGACGGACACGAGCGGATCCGGGCGCGGCAGTCAGGCTCCAGACGACATCTGCTTGGAGCTCCCGCGCAAGCAAGACGGAGGGCGCCGGGAATGGAGCAGATTTGGAGAGGGGAGGTGGAGCAGAGGCAAGCCGGCGGCATCCGGATCCTCTTAGCAGCCTTGGCGTTCGTCCATGGAGGTCCCCTGTCCAAAGGAAACGAGTAGAGGGATGAGCAGCGGGAGAGGAAACCAGAGAGGGAAAAGAAGAGGAAGGGGAACAGGGTAGCGGTCTTTTTACTTGACGCCGGGGGTGATCGCCGGCAGCAGGTCGAGCTCCTACTCGAGGAAGGCGGCGCATGATGGGCAGTGCTGCTTGGTTGGACGGGGATGCAAAACGAGGAGGTGGTTGGTCCGTCCGGGTGGGGTGGATGGATTGGATCGGTGGATGAAGCAGTGGAGAGCGATGGGTGGCTGGTGGCTGAAATCGAGGAGGAGGGGATGGATCCCGAGATGGATCGAGACTGGGTGGCGGCGGCGGGATTGCACTGATGGGACAAGCCTCCTAATTTTTAGGGTTGGACCTCAAGTGTATATAACAAGTGGATTTGGGGTGCATCTGGGCCCTCGATTAAAATCGGACGGTCTCGGATAAATAGGTTAGGGGGCCCAATTAAGAAAATGGAGATATTTTGTAGATGTTTGGGGATGTTCCGGATCCAACGGTGACGAAAGTCCGGTTCGGGTTCGGGGAAGCTTTTCGGACGCGCGAGGGGGTCTAAGAACTGAGCAGAGAGGGGTTTTTGGACCGTGCGATCGCATCGAACGGCTCCAGATGCGAAGAGGGGTAGGTTGGAGCTTGTGGGCTGTGCAGAAGGCCTCGGGCTGAGAGGAGAGAAGAGAGAGAGACCCGGCGTCTGTCTCCGGAGAACGAAAACACCCGACGTTTGACCGGCTATATTGCCGCTATAGTTTAACGGTTGGGCTATCAAACGAACTCCGAATGCGATGAAACTTGACAGGCGGTCTATCTACACTATAATAAGACCGCATGTCAACTCTCGTCCCATTCCGAGAATATTTTCCGACCACTTATAAAATACTATTTCGGACATGCCGCGGGCGCGTGCAAGTGTGTCTGGGCTCAGAACGGACAACGGATGGCACTGGGGGAACCCGGACGGATGTAAGTTTTGAAAACATGATGATGCAATGCACATGATGACATGATGAAATGCAATACGCAAGCAAATGACATGGCAACGCCGGCGAATAACTGGAAGACACCTGGCGCGTTGGTCTCGGGGCGTCACAACACTCCACCACTACGAGAGGATCTCGTCCCGAGATCTAGAATGGCACCGGACGGACAACGGAAAAGAAAAAGAAGAGGTAAAACTAAGTTGCTCCTTTGACAAATGAGTGAAACCAAAGAACCTTGAAAAGGTTAAGCCATTTCGAGAAAAGAGTACAACGGAGATAAACGAAGTTGAAAGCACTCCATTAGCAAAAGAGGAACAAGGAACATTACGAGAACCTTGTAGGTTGAAAGACAAAAGAAAAGGATTGCAATGGACAATAAGTACATGCAAACACTCCGGTAGAACGAGATGCACAAGGAACGATAAGGATCAATTACGACAACACTCCGGTTAAAACAAGATAGAGAAGGAATAAGAATGATGTAATTTGGACGGCACTCCGACTGTAAATGGAAGGAATCGAACATGATCTTGAAAAGATGAGGATCCTTGATGAAATCAACAGCACACTGCCTCCGTAACTATTGAAAGAATGACACCATGGGTAAGAACGATTTCAGACAACACTCCGGTTGAGAATGGAGGTAAAACTTGATAAGATGAGAGAGCTCGAATGAAAACACGACACTCCGGTTGAATGGATAAGAAAAAGGAAAGAACATGATCTTTGACAACAAAAGGGGTGATGGGTCGAAGAGTGCGACATCACAATGCCTTCAGAAGAAATGAAATAATGGAATGAAATGAACGAAGGGAAACAAGATCTTGAGATAGCACGCTTAAAAAAAATGCTAGAACAGAGTTGTTGGAAAACCAACAACGAAAAGAATAATCTTGATATGGTCTTATGGAATACATCTCAAATTATGAGGTGACAACCTGCCACTCACGGGAAGAAGAATTGGATTGATATGAACAAGGAGACGAGAAAGATATTGCACTGGGAGGGTAAAAGAAGAACTTGGGTCATTTATGAGCACCATAAACAAGACACAAGATAACTCCAACAAAGAGGGTGATGGATTTAATATACCTCATTCTTAACACAAGAATTGCACTCCGGATTGCAAGATGAAGAATTCTTGAGCTCCTCTGAAAAGAATCTCAATGCAAAACTTCGAGAAGGAATTAAATCTTTGATGAACCATCATGTAGAACCTCCATGAAGAACTCCGGTAAACAAAGGAATGAAAAGAAAGAGAAATTGAAAACACAAGGTGAACCCTTGCAATGATTTAGATGGATCTCCGTGATAATTAGAGCTTGGAACTCCGGGAAAGAAAAGATGAAACAAGTGAAACCGAGAATTTGATGAGCCTCCGGAATAAGGAGTTTAACACTTGGATGAACAAGAATAAGGATTACGTTATGCATATCCTTCACCAATTTGAATTGATGACAAACAACGGATTTGACATACTACTTATTCACGTAGAAAAGGTTAAGAGGGATATAGCGCAAACTTAAGAAGGTCTTCAACGAACCACCGGTAGGAATCGAAACAACGAATGAATTTATATGATAACCAAGGAAAAGAACTCTTGAACGAACCACCGTAAGAATTGAAACAATCAAAGGAAGATATCGAAGCACCGGGAAGAATTAACAAATGAACGAACATACATTAGAGAGTTAAGATACATGAGAACGAAGAGATCGCGAACTGATAAGAGGATATATGAAAGAAGCACCGGTAGGTTTTGGAGAGCGAGAGCTGAAAGCTGAAATGAATAAAATTTGAAAAGATGGCCTTCGGAGGAAAGAAATGGAAAAACAACTCATGAAATGCTCCGGATGGGTGGAAAGAATTTTCACAATCGAAAACAATTATGAGAGGATGACATGAAGCTAGCACCATGAATCTTGAAGATAATGGAGCAAGATTAAAGAGAAACTCTTCTTCGGTCTTCAAAAATCTGAGACTGACGATGAGGAACACCACCAAATAATTGAGACACTCTGGAATAATCAAAAAGAAGAGGTTGAGCCAACGATGAAAAGATTTTGACAGATCTTGGAGAAGACATTTGACTGATGATAAATCATTCTTACGTCAAACTTCGAATAGAATTTGAGAATACCTCCGGGAAAATAAGAAGAGTCAGGTAAGATCCTGGCAAAAGACCTGTGGGTTAGGAACCACTCAAAATAAACACCGTTGAAATGATTTAAAAAAATAGATTGCGCCGATTTTAATTGAATGGCTTTAATGATATAACATCCTCGAAGCAGCTTGAATGAAAGAAGAGTGGAAACACGAATCTTCGATATATCTTCAGCACTCCGGAACAAATGAATAACGAAAAGTTAATGATTTAAAGGTGCACCGGCAAGAGAAGGTATTAGAAACGATAAAAGGATATAATCGACAAATCTTGACTTGAATCCATCGGAGATGAAAAGAATAAAGAATGGTGAACTTGTGGAGCATCTTCATGAGAATCACCGGATAAGAACATTGACGGAAAAGAATGGAAAGACTTCACCGCAATAAAAGGATACTTGAATAAGAAATCTGGGTCCTTGAAGAAAAACAAAGGGAGGGAGGTTGGGAAAAACAAAGACAATTTGGAATGGATGAAACGAACACCGTTGAGAAACTTAGAATTGATCTTGCGGATGTTGAAATGATCGGATCCACTTGAAGAGAAGCACGCCGGTTGAACAAGATTGGCATAACAATCTCGATTATCAAGGAGGATTAGTATTCGCATAGGAGTATGAGAACACCATTGAGGAAAGGTATGGAATCGACATTTGACTCCGAAGCAACTCGAATACCACAACTCAAAACAAAAAACAAAAGATTGGCTTGCAGAATAAGCCGGAACAAACATATGATAGAAATTTCATCCGAAGTTTTCGTGGTGGGGCCTACACGAGCTCGATCGTACAGCACCATCATGTACAAGGCAGTGCACATGACATACGAAGCGTCCCCGAGTCGGCATAGCCAAGGACTCTTTAAGACACAACGAGACCACTTTAAAACCAACCGTGAATAGGTGGACCACTAGAGGTCGAACCCCAATTTCATACCATACATCTTTCGGAAAGATAACCTAAGAGGTACTTGAATTCCCACCTACGAAACTCCCGAACCTTTCCGGTTATGCAATCAGGTGTTGGGGATACAGGGGAAGCATAATATCTCACCCAAAACTAGCAAATCCTACATCCAGCTGTATCCATCCTTCAACACATAACCAAGAAACCTTCGGAAATCATCTACCTCAACCTTCCAAAAGCATCCGTTATACAAGTTATGGCAATACTCCCGAACTCCCGCCCCAGTACTGGGTGGCGTCGAGGTTATCTTACCAACAACTGCATAAAAGAGATTTTCGTTGTCGGCGAAACTAAACTCAGGTATTCCAGAACTGCAACGATAAAATTGTGACGACAACACCTCAGAGCTCAACTCCCCGGGACACTGCCACAACCCCTAAATGTCAGGAGGCACCAAGAACCATGTTCTCGTCACAAAACCATCGGAACAATTCCAAGATACCCGCGTGATCCTAAATTTTTTTTAGTGAAATTTGAGAAGAGAAGAGTCAAACCTCTATGTCAGGATGCCTTACCAGAGCGATGAAGGGACTGAGGAGTAAAAAGAATTCCTAAACGCTCCGATATATAATTCCTAAATGACTCAAAACATTTTTCTAGACTCAACTGGTCCGCTAATTCAATCAAGCAGTGGGGGCTCCTAAGGTCGAGGAAGGCTCTGATACCAACTTGTAACACCCTCGATGCGGCTATATCTCCCACGTGTCAAAGCATGACTTAGAGGCATAACCGCATTGAAAGAAATGTCGCAAGTGAGGTAATCTTCACAAACAACCCATGTAATACAATAAGGGAAAAAAGATACATAGTTGGCTTACACTCGCCACTTCACACAATACATGAATACAGCATTACAACAATCGAATACAATCAAGGTCCGACTACGGAACCAAAATAAAAGAAGAACCCCAAATGCGACAAGGTCCCCGATCGACCCCAACTGGGCTCCACTACGGATCAATTAGAACGAAACAACACAAAGGACAAGATCTTCATCGAGCTCCTCCTGAGCTTGGTTGCGTCATCTGCACGGACTCATCGGCACCTGCAAGCTGGTTTTGGAAGTATTTGTGAGTCACGGGGACTCAGTAATCTCACAACCTCGCGATTAAGACAATTTAAGCTTATGGGCAAGGTAAAAGGTATGAGGTGGAGGTGCAGCAAGCGACTAGCATATATGGTGGCTAACATACGCAAATAAGAGCGAGAAGAGAAGGCAAAGCACGGTCGATAAAAGTATGATCAAGAAGTGATCCTAGAACAACCTACGTCAAGCATTACGCCAACACCATGTTCACTTCCCGGACTCCGCCGGAAAGAGACCATCACGGTTACACACGCGGTTGATGTATTTTTAATTAAGGTCAAGTTCAGGTTTCCTACAACTGGACGTTAACAAATTCCCATCTGCCCATAACCGCGGGCACGGCTTTCGAAAGTTCAAATCCCTGCAGGGGTGTCCCAACTTAGCCCATCACAAGCTCTCATTGTCTACGAAGGATATTCCTTCTAGCGGGAAGACCCGATCAGACTCGGAATCCCGGTTACAAGACCTTTTGACAAGGTAAAACTAAACCAGCAACACCGCCCGAATGTGCCGACAAATCCCGGTAGGAGCTGCACATATCTCTTTCTCAGGGCACACCGGATTGTGCAAACTTCCGGTAGGCCAGCCCAGAGTTGCCCCTGGTGGCCACTGGCGGCTGACAAGTTGGACCAACACTCAGAGGAGCACTGGCCCGGGGGGTTAAAATAATGATGACCCTCGAGAGAGCGACTCCCAAGGGAAAAGTAGGTGGTGGTGAGGCAAATGGTAAAACCAAGGTTGGGCATTGCTGGAGGAGTTTTATTCAAGGCGAACTGTCAAGGGGTTCCCATTATTACCCACTAGTAGAAAACAGGGCTATGGTCCAGGCCGGCTTAGCACATTACTCACGGTTCAGTCTAGAACCGGGACTAATGTGAGCATTGGTCCCGGTTCGTGCGGCTAAGGCATTAGTCCCGGTTCATCTGGACCTTTTGGTCCCGATTGGTGGGATGAACCGGGACCAATGGGCCTCGCTCCTGGCCCACAACCATTGGTCCCGGTTCGTGCCACAAACCGGGACTAAAGATTAGACCTTTAGTCCCGGTTTGAGGCAGGAACCGGGACTAATGGGGATGAGACCTTTAGTCCCGATTCGTGCCACGAACCGGTACTAAAGGTCCCATTTTCAAACTCTACCCCCCCCCCCCCCCCCCCCCCCCCCCCCCCCCCGTGGACCGCCTTTTCAGTTTAAAAAAAAAATAAAAGAAAATGATGGAAATGTCAAAAAAATAAAAGAAAATAAGTTTCACATGTGATATGTGGTCTAGTTGTTGGGAAAATTTACAAATATGAATTTCGACTTTATTTACAAAATCTCTCTGGAATTTGTAAAATGGGCATAACTTTTGCATACGAACTCGGATGAAAAAGTTTTTTATATGAAAAATCATCTACTCGAAAAGTTACATCCGATGGAGACCGCCTACGGCCTGTTTGCAAATTTCTAGAATCCTCAATTTCCGAAAGGAAAAAAAGTTATGCTCAAATTTCAGTTTTTTTAAATTTCAGTTTTTTAAATACTTATTCAAGAAGTATTAGTGTTACTAAATAATTATTCAAGAATATTAGTGTTATTAAATAATTATTTCACCTTTTTTGAATTTTGGTCAAATCTGGTCAAACTGTGGTCAAACAATGGTCAAACTACTTATTCAAAAATATTAGTGTTACTAAAAAATTATTGTTTTTTAGAACAATAGTTTTAAACTCAAACAGTGAAATATGTGACTTCATGCTCAAGCTAAATTCCTGAGGGTTAATAGGATTGACATCTTACTATTGTCAGGAAAACAACAAGTGCAGACTTGGAAACGAGGGAGAATAGAACCAGGAAGTTAAGCGTGCTCAGGCTGGAGTAGTGAGAGGATGGGTGACCGTTCGGGAAGTGAGATGATTTGGAATGATGAGGGGTGATTAGAGATTAAATTGAGCAGTGATGAGGGGTGATTAGAGATTAGAGGTTAAAATAATTCAGAAATTTGAAAATAAAAAAAATTCAAAAAAAAATTTCAAAAAAAAAAATTTCAAAAAAAAAATCAGGAAATTTCTTTTAGTACCGGTTGGTGTTACCAACCGGGACTAAAGGTGGACCGGCCACGTGGAGGGCCTTTAGTCCCGGTTCTGGATTGAACCGGGACTAAAGGGGGGAGGTATTAGTACCGACACTTTAGTCCCGGTTCCAGAACCGGGACTAAAGGCCCTTACGAACCGGGACTAAAAGCCCTTTTTCTACCAGTGACCCAACCGCGTAAGGAACGCAAAATCTGGGAACATAACACCAATATGACGAAAACTAGGGCGGCAAGAGTGGAACAAAACGCCAGGCATAAGGCCGAGCCTTCCACGCTTTACCAAGTATATAGATGCATTAATTAAATAAGATATATAGTGATATCCCAACAAGTAAACATGTTCCCACGAGGAACAACATCTCCATGTTCCAACAAGGAACAATCTTCAATCTTCACCTGCAACTAACAATGCTATAAGAGGGGCTGAGCAAAGCGGTAACATAGCCAAACAATGGTTTGCTAGGACAAGGTGGGTTAGAGGCTTGGTTTAACAACATGGGAGGCATGATAAGCAAATGGTAGGTATCGCAGCATAGGCATAGCAAAAGAGCGAGCATCTAGCAAGCAAGCATAGAAGTGATTTCGAGGGTATGGTCATCTTGCCTGAAATCCCGCAAGGAAGAAGAACGAGTCCATGAAGAAGATAAACGGACGTAGTCGAGCGGATCCTCACACACACGACGTTATCGGAACGAACCCGACGAAGCAACACTAGAAAGAAGCAAACAACATAGTAAACAACCATCACATAATCATGGCATGATGCACAACCAAGTATGATGCATGTCCGGTTTAAAGATACATGGCATGGCAAAGTGCACAAACAACCCTACAAATTAAGTGGAGCTCAATATGCAACTCCGTTGCATATTGACGAAACACCACGTGACTTATTTAGTTCGATCTTGTTTATGTACCCAACAATATTAAATGTTGTTAAACATGGCAAGAGGGTGAAGCAAAGTAAAACTACCTATCTAGTCAAGTTTAAATGAGGCCGGAAGCAACGAACAACATTTCCGATAAATCCCCATATGCATATTTTAGGTTTGGTACTGTTCTGCCCTAAACCATATTTTATAGTTGTTAAACATGCAAAGTGAAGCCACCATGTTAAACTAGGCATTTTTCTACCCCATTTACATATAAAGTTTATTAGAATCCGAGCTACGGTTATTTAGTTATGAATTAAAGCATTTTAGCATGTTATTTAAGCAAATTAAAACAAAAGACATTTTAAACATTTTGAACATGGACGAAAGTGACATATTATGAAACTAGACAAAATTTTAAGCAAGTTTCATATATAAAGTTTTTATATATGATGCACGGTTTGTTAGTTAAAATATGCATGATTTTTAGGGGCTAAACTGCAAAACTGGCGTCTCTGAAAATTAAATACTAGAAACGCAGAACAAAAAAAACATGATATGGGCCGAATTTGGCTGGGCCAACCGGAGCAGAGGCGATGGGGGTCTCACCATGGGCCATAGCCCAGATCTGGAGAGGTAGGCCGGTTTTGGTGGTGCTGGGCTTGGATCTAGCAGCGGCTGGGCTAGACCTTGGCTCACACGGCCCACGACGATGCTGGAGTCGGGCCTTGCTGGGAAAGAAACAGTGGGCCGGCTCGGTCGAAACGGAGGGAGTCAATGCGGGCACCGCTAGCTCATCTTCAGCACAGAGAAGCATGGGCGCGGCGGCTGCAGAGGTTCATCTCTGCTCGAAGCAGAGCGAGCGGAGGCCGGCGACAGAGGACTCCGGTGGGGTGGCGCGGCTGTCGAAGCCTGGGACGGCGGTGGCTTGGACCCGGCAGGAGAGAGATCCAGATCGGGGTCCCACCCTGGTGAACAACGAGGGCAGCGGCAGACCAAGGCGAAGCGAGGGAGGCCCGGGACGATGCGGGGGCGGACTTGAGGCGCAGGCGGGGAGGCAGGGCTTGCCGGCGCCATGGCCGGATGCGGAGGTCCGCCTGCTGTGGTAGCTAGAGGAAGAGACGACGGAGGAGCGTGGCTCTAGGCGCAGGACGGTGAGGCGAGGGACTTGGCGCTGGCGACGGAGACGAGCGGATCCGGGCGTGGCAATCAGGCTCCGGACGGCATCTGCTTGGAGCTCCCGCGGCAACCAAGACGGAGGGCGCCGGGAATGGAGCAGATTTGGAGACGGGAGGCGGAGCAGAGGCAAGCCGGCGGCATCCGGATCCTCTTAGCAGCCTTGGCGTTCGTCCATTGAGGTCCCCTGTCCAAAGGAAACGAGCAGAGGGATGAGCAGCGGGAGAGGAAACCAGAGAGGGAAAAGAAGAGGAAGGGGAACGGGGTAGGGGTCTTGTTACTTGATGCCGGGGGTGATCGCCGGCAGCAGGTCGAGCTCCTACTCGAGGAAGGCGGCGCACGATGGGCTGTGCTGCTTGGTTGGACGTTGATGCAAAACGAGGAGGTGGCTGGTCCGTCCGGGTGGGGTGGATGAAGCAGTCGAGAGCGATGGGTGGCTGGTGGCTGAAATCGAGGAGGAGGGGATGGATCCCGAGATGGATCCAGACTGGGTGGCGGCGGCGGGATTGCGCTGATGGGACAAGCCTCCTAATTTTTAGGGTTGGACCTCAAGTATATATAACAAGTGGATTTGGGGTGCATCTGGTCACTCGATTAAAATCGGACGGTCTCGGATAAATAGGTTAGGGGGCCCAATTAAGAAAATGGAGATATTTTGTAGATGTTTGGGATGTTCCGGATCCAATGGTGACGAAAGTCCAGTGCGGGTTCGGGGAAGCTTTTCGGACGCGCGAGGGGGTCTAAGAACTGAGCAGAGAGGTGTTTTCGGACCGTGTGATCGCATCGGACGGCTCCGGACGCAAAGAGGGTAGGTTGGAGCTTGTGGGCTGTGCAGAAGGCCTCGGGCTGAGAGGAGAGAAGAGAGAGAGACCTGGCGTCTGTCTCCGGAGAATGAAAATGCCCGACGTTTGACCGACTATATTGCCGCTATAGTTTAACGGTTGGGCTATCAAACGAACTCCGAATGCGATGAAACTTGACAGCCGGTCTATCTGCACTATAATAAGACCGCACGTCAACTCTCGTCCCATTCCGAGAACATTTTCCGGCCACTTATAAAATACTATTTCGGACATGCCGCGGGCGCGTGCAAGTGTGTCTGGGCTCAGAACGGACAACGGATGGCACTGGGGGAACCCGTACAGATGCAGGTTTTGAAAACATGATGATGCAATGCACATGATGACATGATGAAATGCAACACGCAAGCAAATATTCTGGAGCCCCGAACGGACTCCAGATCAGCCCTTTCGATGAAGAACAGGAGGCGACAGCGGCTCCATATCGTAAAACGTGATGAATCATTCTCTCTGATTTATTTTCTCCCCGAATAGGGTTATATAGAGTTGGAGTTGAGGTCGGAGGAGGTCTAGGGGGGCCCACAAGCCCTCTAGGCGCGTCCCGGGGGGGGGGGGGATGGGGGCGCCCCCTAGGCCTGTGGCCTTTGGGTGGACCCCCTCTGGTTAATTCTTGCGCTAGTATTTTTTATATATTCCACAAATATTCTCCGTAAATTTTCAAGCCAATCCGGGGACTTTTATTTCTGCACAAAAAATAACACCATGGCAATTCTGCTCAAAACAGCGTCAGTCTGGTTTAGTTCCTTTCAAATCATGCAAATTAGAGTCCAAAATAAGGGCAAAGAGTTTGGAAAAGTGGATACGATGGAGACGTATCATACCTCATTATGTCTGCAAACTTTACAAGGCTAACACGTGACTCTTCATTTATAGCAAGGAAAATACAATTATATTTGTGCTGATATATGTTGATGATATTATAGTTGAAAGTTCCTCACAAAGTGTTACTAATGCTCTTCTTCATGATCGAAGTTCAGAATTTGCACTAAAGGATCTTGGTGATCTACACTTCTTCCTAGGCATTGAAGTTAAGAAGATTCAGGATGGCATAGTACTGAATCTAGAGAAATATGCTACTGAACTTCTAACTCATATGGGGATGAAGGACTGCAATCCTTTACCAACACCTTTGTCTTCCTCAGAAATACTTTCATCATTTGAGGGTGAGCCACTTAAGGAAGAAGAGAGCACAAAATATAGGAGTGTTGCAGGAGCTTTACAATATTTGACACTAACAAGGCCAGATATATCTTTTGATGTTAACAAGGTTTGTCAGTATCTTCATGCACCTACTACTTCACATTGGACTACAATGAAAACAAGTGTACGATACATAAAACACACTGTGAGCTTAGGTCTTTAGTTCAGACGTTCTAACTCCACTCTTGTTAGTGCCTTTTCTGATGTTGACTGGGCAGGATGTAGTGATGACAGAAAGTCAACTGGAGGATTTGCAGTATTCTTTGGCTCTAATCTCATATCTTGGAGTGCCAGAAAACAGGCCGCAGTGTCGAGATCAAGTATTGTGGCTGAATACAAGTCTCTAGCAAATGCAACTGTTGAGATCATTTGGTTGGAAACATTGCTTAATGAGCTGGGAATTAAGCTTATGGTGTGACAATTTAGGAGCCACTTATCTCTCTGCTAATCCAGTCTTCCATTGTAGAACCAAACATATTGAAATTGACATTCACTTTGTGCAAGAAAGAGTCGTAGAGAAGAAATTGGACATCCGGTTCATTCCATCCAAAGATCAAGTAGCAGATGGATTCACTAAGCTTTTATCAACCAAGCCATTTGAGGAGTTCAAGAGAAATCTCAATACAGGATAGTTGAGATTAAGGGAGGATGTTAGGTAGATATATTTTTGACATAGAGATATGCATGTAATCTCAACCCCCTACTGTATCTTTCTCTCTTAGGACTCTCTCTCTCTCTCTCTCTCTTATCCATTGTGACTATCGTATCCTTGAGATCGATGGCAGACTTGTAATCCACGACAGGGGGTTCCTGTCTCGCTCAATATAAACGTCACAAGGCTCCCCTCGTGGGAGTAGGAACGCTTCACCATCTAATAGGAATAAACATTAAAACCGATTTTACTAGATAAACTCTCTAGAATTCGAAACTGTTCCAGTCGCACAGAATCGACCGGGATGGTTAATCCTTACAATCGGTTCTAAGGACTGAATAAACTGGGTGCTTCGCATAGAACCGAGTGCACTAGTAGAAAACAG
Source organism: Triticum urartu (assembly GCF_003073215.2). Classification (NCBI taxonomy): domain Eukaryota; kingdom Viridiplantae; phylum Streptophyta; class Magnoliopsida; order Poales; family Poaceae; genus Triticum; species Triticum urartu. Next base: position 20,180,662 of record NC_053023.1, read on the forward strand.
GGCTTTGGTCCAGGCCGGGTCAGCCCATTAGTCCCGGTTCAGTCCAGAACCGGGACCAATGGGAGCATTGGTCCCGGTTCGTGAGCCCAGGGGACGGCCGGGCCACGTGGGCCATTGGTCCCGGTTCATCTGGACCTTTTGGTCTCGGTTGGTGGGACGAACCGGGACCAATGGGCCTCGCTCCTGGCCCACCACCATTGGTCCCGGTTGGTGGCTTGAACCGGGACCAAAGGCTCCCCTTTAGTCCCGGTTCATGCCACCAACCGGGACCAATGAAGTGCCTATATATACCCCCTCGCGTAAGAGCAGAGCACACTGCTCTGTTTTTTTCTAGCCGAGGGGGAGAGGGCTTGGTGGTGCTCTAGCTCACCTCCTATGCACACAAGGTGTTCGATGGAATGCCCGAGCCACACTACTTAAGCTTTCTCCTCTCCAAGCTCCATTTTCCACAATATTTGTCTAGGTTTAGCGGTCCATCACGCCCCGTCCCCGTCTTCACCGCCGTCGATCACCCGCGCCGAGCTCATCGTCGGCACCACCGTGGTGAGACTCTTGTTCTTATTTTCTTTCTGAAAGGAAAAATATTCTTACTTGTATGTTTAAATAGATACTTGTATTATTTTCTTACTTTTATTATTGCATCTTATATAGTGCGATGGTTTTGGTATCCGCCCCCGTCGGCCCTCGTCCTGTCTATGATGATGTGGTATATATATTATCTTTATAACTATTGGTTCATTTATTGTTTATGAAAATTATGCCAACCAACGTGACATAGATTTTATTTATGTAGGATGTATGTGAATCGGAAATGCCAACCGACCCTATTGTCGAGAGGTTAAATTTACTTGAAGAAGAAAACAATTTGTTGAAGGAAAAATAAAAAAAATTGAGGAGGAGAAGATGATATTGGAGTTGCATGTTGCGGATCTCGTTGATGATCACAAGATCAAGATGGATGCAATGCGCTTGAAGATTAGAAAGATTAGAAAATATGCCATTCATACCGAGGCTTGGTATCATTATGCCGTTGGATCAATTGTTACCTTGGTTGCGATTATGATCGCATTTGTTTTCGCATTGAAATGTTTTACATAGTTTCAATGTATGGTTTAATTAATTAGATGCTCTGGAGAGCTATATGTTGTTAGATGAGAACTATGTATGCACTTTGGTTTTAATGTGATGATGAACTGCTATTAATTTGGACACTTAATTATATATAATGCACGCAGATGAACCGGCAATGGATGCACGGTGATAGACACACCTGCGAGTACATTAAGGGCGTGCATGAGTTTCTCGATGCCGCTGAGGCAAACAAGCAGAATGGTTTTATGTGTTGTCCATGCACTGAATGTGGGAATACGAGGTCTTACTCTAACCGGAAAATCCATCACTCCCACCTGCTTTACAAGGGTTTCATGCCACACTATAATGTTTGGACGAGGCACGGAGAAATAGGGGTTATAATGGAAGACGGCGAAGAAGAAGAGTACGATGACCACTATGTGCCCCCTGAATACGGTGATGCTGCAACGGGGGGAGCTGGTGAAGATCAAGAGGAACCAGACGATGTGCCCAATGATGCTGCAACGGGTGAAGCTGCTGAAGATCAAGAGGAACCATATGATGTGCCCGATGATGATGATCTCCGCCGGGTCATTGTCGATGCAAGGACGCAATGCGAAAGTCAAAAGGAGAAGCTGAAGTTCGATCGCATGTTAGAGGATCACAAAAAAGGGTTGTACCCCAATTGCGAAGATGGCAACACAAAGCTCGGTACTGTACTGGAATTGCTGTAGTGGAAGGCGGAGAATGCTGTGGCTGACAAAGGATTTGAGAAGCTACCGAAAATATTGAAGAAGAAGCATCCAAAGGATAACGAATTGTCGGACAGTACATACGCAGCAAAGAAGGTCGTATGCCCTCTAGGATTAGAGGTGGAGAAGAGACATGCATGCCCTAATGACTGCATCCTCTACGCGGTGCATACAAGGATCTGAAACGCATGCCCGGTATGCGGTGCATTGCGGTATAAGATCAGACGAGATGACCCTGGTGATGTTGACGGCGAGCCCCACAGGAAGAGGGTTCCTGCGAAGGTGATGTGGTATGCTCCTATAATACCACGGTTGAAACGTCTGTTCAGAAACGAAGAGCATGCCAAGTTGATGCGATGGCACAGTGAGAACCGAAAGAAAGATGGGAAGTTGAGAGCACCCGCTGACGGTTCGCAGTGGAGAAAAATCGAGAGAAAGTACTGGGATGAGTTTGCAAAGGACCCAAGGAATGCATGGTTTGCTTTAAGCGCGGATGGCATTAAGACTTTCGGGGAGCAGAGCAGCAATCACAGCACCTGGCCCATGACTCTATGTATGTATAACCTTCCTCCTTGGATGTGCATGAAGCGGAAGTTCATTTTGATGCCAGTTCTCATCCAAGGCCCTAAGAAACCCGGCAACGACATTGATGTGTACCTAAGGCCATTAGTTGAAGAACTTTTACAGTTGTGGAATGGAAACGGTGTATGTACGTGGGATGAGCACAGACAGGAGGAATTTAACCTTAAGGCGTTGCTGTTCGTGACCATCAACGATTGGACCGCTCTCAGTAACCTTTTAGGACAGAAAAACAAAGGATACCATGCATGCACGCACTGTTTAGATGACACTGAAAGTATATACCTGGACAAATGCAGGAAGAATGTGTACCTGGGCCATCGTCGATTTCTTTCGACCAACCATCAATGTCGAAAGAAAGGCAAGCATTTCAAAGGCGAGGCAGATCACCAGAAGAAGCCCGCCATGCGTACCGGTGATCACGTACTTGCTATGGTCAATGATTTACACGTAATCTTTGGAAAGGGTCCTGGTGGACTAGCTGTTCCGAATGACGCTGAGGGACACACACCCATGTGGAAGAAGAAATCTATATTTTGGGACCTACCCTACTGGAAAGACCTAGAGGTCCGCTCTTCAATCGACGTGATGCACGTGACGAAGAACCTTTGCGTGAACCTGCTAGGCTTCTTGGGCGTGTATGGGAAGACAAAAGATACACCTGAGGCACGGGAGGACCTGCAATGTTTGCACGAAAAAGACGGCATGCCTCTGAAGCAGTATAAAGGTCCTGCCACACTACTAGGGAAAAGCCTAGCAGCAGCACGGGGGCCGGCGCTACTAATAAGGCGCTACAACTAACGTATAGCAGCAGCGCGGGTGCCACCCGCGCTGCTACTACGTCTGTTAGTAGTAGCATGGGTAAAAACCCGCGCTACTACTAATCCGCGGAATTTTGTTTCGATTTTTTTGCGCGAATTTTCAAATTTCTGAATTATTTTAACCTCTAATCTCTAATCACCCTCATCGCAGCTCAATTTAATCTCTAATCACACCTCATCATTCCAAATCATCTAACTTCCCGGACGGTCACCCATCCTCTCACTACTCCAGCCTGAGCACGCTTAACTTCCCGGTTCTATTCTCCCTCGATTCCAAGTCTGCACTTGTTGTTTTCCTGACAATAGTAAGATGTCAATCCTATTAACCCTCGGGAGTTTAGCTTGAGCATGAAGTCACACATTTCGCTGTTTGAGTTTAAAACTATTGTTCTAAAAAACAATAATTATTTAGTAACACTAATATTTCTTGAATAAGGAGTTTGACCATAGTTTGACCAGATTTGACCAAAATTCCAAAAAACTGGAATAATTATTTAGTAACACTAATATTCTTGAATAATTATTTAGTAACACTAATACTTCTTGAATAAGTAGTTTGACCACAGTTTGACCAGATTTTTGACCAAAATTAAAAAAAACTGAAATTTGAGCATAACTTTTTTCCCTTTTAGAATTTGAGGATTCTAAAAATTTGCAAACAGGCTATAGGCGGTCTCCATCGGATGTAACTTTTCGAGTAGATGATTTTTCATATAAAAAACTTTTTAATCCGAGTCCGTATGCAAAAGTTATGCCCATTTTACAAATAAAGTCGAAATTCATATTTGTAAATAAAGTCGAAATTCATATTTGTAAATTTTCCCAACAACTAGACCACATATCACATGGGAAACTTATTTTATTTTATTTTATTGACATTTCCAACATTTTCTTTTGTTTTTTCTAAAACTGGAAAGGCGATCCACGGGGGGGGGGGGGGGTTCAAAATGGGACCTTTAGTAGTAGCGTGGGATTTTACCCCTCGCTACTACTATGGCATGTCCCGGAGGGGCACGGTTGAGTCCTCTTAGTAGTAGGGAGGGGTAAAAACTTAGTAGTAGCGCGGGTTTATAACCCTCGCTACTACTATGGCATGGCCCAGGGGCATGGTAGAGACCGCTTAGTAGTAGCGAGGGGTAAAAACCAGCGCTACTGCTATCAACTTAGTAGTAGCGAGGGTTAAAAACCCGCGCTACTACTATGGCATGTCCCGGGGGCACGGTAGAGACCGCTTAGTAGTAGCGAGGGTAAAAAACCAGCGCTACTGCTATCAACTTAGTAGTAGCGTGGGTTAAAAACCCGCGCTACTGCTACTTAGCAGCAGCGCCTGATTTTAAAGCGCGCTGCTGGTAAGATTCTGTCTATAGGCTTTTCCCTAGTAGTGCCAGCTATGCTCTTACGAAAGAAGAGAAAGAAATCTTCTTTGAATGCCTGCTCAGTATGAAGGTCACGACTGGCTTCTCGTCGAATATAAAGGGAATAATAAATATGCCAGAGAAAAAGTTTCAGAACCTAAAGTCTCATGACTGCCACGTGATTATGACGCAACTGCTTCCGGTTGCATTGAGGGGCTTCTACCGGAAAACGTCCGATTAGCCATTGTGAAGCTATGTGCATTCCTCAATGCAATCTCTCAGAAGGTGATCTATCCAGAAATCGTACCAAGGCTAAGGAGTGATGTGGCGCAATGTCTTGTCAGTTTCGAGCTGGTGTTCCCACCATCCTTCTTCAATATCATGACGCACGTCCTAGTTCATCTAGTCGACGAGATTGTCATCCTAGGGCCCATATTTCTACACAATATGTTCCCCTTTGAGAGGTTCATGGGAGTCCTAAAGAAATATGTCCGTAACCGTGCTAGGCCAGAAGGAAGCATCTCCATGGGCCATCAAACAGAGGATGTTATCGGGTTTTGTGTTGACTTCATTCCTGGGCTTAAGAAGATAGGTCTCCCTAAATCGCGGTATGAGGGGAGACTGACTGGAAAAGGCACTCTTGGAAGAGACTCAATAATATGCAGGGACGGATATTCTTGGTCTCAAGCACACTACACAGTTCTACAGAACCCTACCTTCGTGACCCCGTAGGTCGATGAACACAAGAACAGTCTGCGCTCCAAACACCCGGAGCAGTGCGACGACTGGATTACATGTGAACACATCTGGACTTTTAGCAGTTGGTTGGAAACACGTCTCAGAGGTCACACCACTGTTTGTGATGAGTTGTACTTGTTGTCCAGGGGACCATCTTTGACTGTATTGACTTACAAAGGATACGAGATAAATGGGAATACATTTTACACAATCGCCCAAGATCAAAAGAGCACCAACCAAAACAGCGGTGTCCGCTTTGATGCAGCAATCGAGAGCGGAAAGGACACATATTATGGTTACATAGTGGACATATGGGAACTTGATTATGGACCTGATTTTAATGTCCCTTTGTTTAAGTGCAAATGGGTCAATCTGTCAGGTGGCGGGGTACAGGTAGACCCACAGTACGGAATGACAACGGTGGATCTGAAAAATCTTGGGTACACTGACGAACCGTTCGTCCTAGCCAATGATGTGGCACAGGTTATCTATGTGAAGGACATGTCTACCAAACCGAGAAAAAGAAAAGATAAGGAAGCGAATACATCATACGATGAGCCAAAGCGCCACATAGTTCTTTCAAGAAAAAGGGACATCCTGGGAGTGGACGGCAAGACAGACATGTCTGAAGATGATGAAAAGTTTCATGACATTCCTCCCTTCAATGTCAAGGCTGACCCAAGCATCCTGATAAACGATGAAGATTATCCATGGTTACGGCGCAATAAGCAAATGACACAAGCGAAGAAAAAGTGAAGACTTTCTCCCGAAACTACTATGATGATACCATGCCTACTTTGTAACACACGAGTATGCTACCATTGTCCGTTTTGTACATGCACATGCTATGTGGGTGAAGTTATGATACCATGCCAACTTTCAAGTTTTTCAGAGTTCATTTGAAATGCTTTAATGTCTTATGGTTCGTCCCTCGTAATACCATTATTCAAATTTTAACTATTCAAATTTGAAAACTAATGGCACTAACAGAAAGTTTATAATTTTGCTGACCTAAAAGCAAAAAGAATTAAAAAATGCAAAAAACAAAACAAAATAAATAATGCAAAAAACAAAAAAAACTGGAAAAAGTAAAGTTAATCACAAACTTGTGATTCAAACAAATTTCAAAGAATTCAAATTTTAAATATTCAAATTTGAAAACTAATGGCACTAACAGAAAGTTTATAATTTTTCTAAAACTAATGTCACTAACAGAAAGTTTATAATTTTGCTCCTCGCCCCTGGCCCATGACCATTAGTCCCGGTTTGTGCCACAAAACGGGACTAAAGGGTTGGTCCTCATTGCGGGCAGAGTTTAGTCCCACCTCGCCAACCGAAGGGGGCTCACACCGGTTTATAAGCCCTTCCCTCTCTGCCTTGTTGAGCTCCTCTCAAAGTGAAAATAGATGCCCTAATAGAGAAAAGCTTAACCTAAATTCATAGTGAAATTCTCTGAAATTCATAGAAATTTACTATGAATTTAGGTTGAATTTTCTCTATAATTTTGCTCCTCGCCCCTGGCCCATGGCCCATGACCAAACTTGTGATTCACACAAATTTCAAAGAATTCAGATTTTAACTATTCAAATTTGAAAACTAATGGCACTAACAGAAAGTTTATAATTTTTATAAAACAAATGGTACTAACAGAAAGATTATAATTTTGCTAACCTAAAAGCAAACAGAATTAAAAATGAAAGCAAAAAACAAAAGAAAATAAATAATGCAAAAAACAAATAAAAAATAGGAAAAAAACTATTTATATAGTAAAGTTAATCACAAAATAAAATAAATAAAGCAACAAAGAAAAACAAAAAAACTAAAAAAGTGTTTTCAAATTTGAAAACTAATGGCACTAACAGAATGTTTATAATTTTTCTAAAACTAAAAGCAAAAAGAAAAAAAATAAAGCAAAAAACAAAAGAAAATAAATAATGCAGAAAACAAAACAAAAAAACTGGAAAAAAATAGCAACAATAAGTATTTTGTTGTAAGTAGAAACAAAATAAAATAAATAAAGCAACAAAGAAAACAAAAAAAGTGTTTTCAAATTTGAAAACTAATGGCATTAACAAAAAGTTTATAATTTTTCTAAAACTAAAAGCATAAAGAATTAAAAAATAAAGCAAAAAACAAAATAAAATAAAATAAATAAAGCAACAAAAAAACAAAAAAAATGCCACCTACTGGGCCCCCACGGCCTGAATACAACTAGAAACCCATCCAAGGGCCAGGATTCAGGCCCGCAGGAGGCCCAGTAGGCCCACAGGCATAGCAGTGACAATTAGGCCCGTAAGCCTGCAATGGAGAGAAGCTCGAGAGGGGTGCGGCAGTGGGGCTTATAAACCACTGCGCACTCCTCTCAACTAGCGAGGTGGGACTAAACTTTCGACGCCGCAGCAGCTCAAGGCCTTTGGTCCCGGTTGGTGGCACCAACCGGGACCAAAGGCCGCCGCTTCCCGCCCTTTGGGCTACTGAAAAGAGGCCTTTGGTCACGGTTGGTGGCACCAACCGGCACTAATGCCCACCTTTAGTCCTGGTTGCTGCCACGAACCGTGACCAAAGGATCTGCTATATAAGTCCACACTTAGGAAATGTTCACTCTCATCTTGCAGTTGCCGCCCCCGACGCTGCCGACGCCGCCCGCCCCGGCCCGCCCCCGTCGTCGCCCTCGCCCGCGCCCCTGCCCCGACGCGCGCCGCCTCAGCCCGCCCCGTCGCCGTCACCCACGTCCCTGCCCCGACGCGCGCCGCCCTGGCCCGCCCTCGCCGTCGCCCGCGCCGGCCCCTTCCCAGACGCGCGCCGCCACGGCCCGCCGTCGCCGTCGCCCGCGCCCCCTACCCCGAGCGCGCGCCCACTGCTCCGTCGCCATCCTCGCCGCCGAACCCGCGGTCCTCCTGGTCCGGCCGGCGCCCTCCCTAGCTAGCTAGCATTTTTTCATATATATGTTCATGTATATATGCGAAAGATAGTTTTTTTAGAAAAAATAGGACTTTTTTTTCTGTTCATAGATTTTTTTGGTGATATTAATTATTGTAAATATGCAAATGTTTGTATATTCATATGAACAATGAATTAGGCAATACTACTTCGACGCCCACGTCACTTGTGGGACGTGGATGTAGTGTCCGACACCGACGGCCACATGTATCTCACACCCACGATACTTGCTATTTAGGGTTTCCTCTACCGCTCGGCGACCCTTAACGACCCTCGTTCCCGATAAAAAAATAGGAAGAAGAAGAAGAAAAGAGGAGAAGAAAGAATAGAGGAGTTCTTACTCCTCTATTCTTTCTTCTCCTCTTTTTTTTCTTCCTTTTCTTTTTTTATCCTTGAAGCGTTGTCGAGGCCACCCCAAACCCTAGAGAAGCAGCGTCGGGACCACCCCAAACCCTAGAGAAGCAGCGTCAATATTTGTTGTCAATATTTGAATAATATATCCATCTGTCATGTTTGAATAATAATTGCCATGTTGTCAATATTTGTAGAAACTATGGACACCGCCCGAGACGAAGTACAAGAAGAGTTGTTGGGGGACATAATCGCACGAGGAAGTGATGCCGTCTGCTCGTTGTTTCTTAACGACACTGATGGTCTGGAAGCAGCTGGCTATGATTATGATGGCTCCGGTGACCTAATGCCGGTGCAAGAAGGAGACCGTGCGGACGGCTCCGGTGACCCAATGCCGGTGCAAGAAGGAGACCGTGATGACGTCTCCAGTGACCGAACCGAGTCCGGCCAGGTATATATATTAATTAAGCTTCTGCTGACTAGCTAATTGATGCATTCATTGTTTTGGTATGTACACATATTAATTAAGTCTTTGTTCTTTTTTCTAGCGCTCCGGATTGAGCACAACTTCGGTAAAGAGACGAGGCCCGAAGAAAAAGTTGAGCTTGGATGAAAAGTTTGAGATCATAGCAATCGCGCCCGACGGCCAACCGATTGAATACCTCCGGACAAAGAGCGCATTTGTTGCTCAGTGCGGGGTTTTGGTTAGGAACAAGATCTTGATCAGCATCCAGCAATGGTTAAAGCCTAAGCTACAGTAGACCCTGAGGTGTCTTATGTCAATGATATGCAGAAAAATGATCTTTGGACTGAGCTGAAGTCAAATTTCACCCTACCGATAGAGGATGATCCAGAGAAGCCAGTTAAAGAGCAATTAATCAAGTCTTTTGCTCTTAAGAGGATGGCAGAACTATTCAGGAGGTGGAAGAAAGAGCTGAATAAGTTTGTCGAAAATAAAGAGACACCAGAATTCAAGGGCAGATATGAGAAGATCAGAGATCACTGGCCCGCATTTGTGGCCCACAAGACATCGGAAAAGAGTAAGAAGATGTCGGTGATAAACAAGCAAAATGCTGCGAAGAAGAAGCATCACCATCGCACGGGGTCAGGTGGCTACCTCGTAGCCCGGCCTAAGTGGGCCAAGACGGAGACTGATCTGGTTGATAAAGGGATCGAACCAGAGACAATTAACTGGCCAGACCGTTGCCGGACTTGGTTCTTCGGGGCTGGCAGAACCTTGGACCCTGTAACAGGGAAGTGCATTTGGACGAACGATCAAATGGACATACCAGTCAGGAAGCTTCAGCAGTATATCAAAGCAGTGCAGCAAGGGATGTTCTTTCCAGACAGAAAGAATGACGAGCTCACAATGGCCCTCGGGAATCCTTAGCCCCCTGGACGGACACGAGGCACGCCAGGCTCCATTCCATGGAAGGTTGGCTTTCCGGACGCAGGCGGTTACAAATCCCAGGAGAGGAGAAAAAAATTGCAGCAGACCCAAATGCAGGCGCTGCAAGCAAGGGTACAAGCAATAGAGGAACGAGAAGCAAATCGCAGCAAATGTACTACCAAAGCTTCCCCCGAACCTACCCTGCCATCTCAGCGGAGAAGCAGCGTGGCTTCCACCGAGCTGCTTCAGCCGGAGCATGCCTTGACGGCTCCTGCCAGCTATCCCGTGGATACTATCACGGAGTCTCAAAATTGCCACCTTATGACGCAATGGATGAATTTGAAGGTCAAGGCGGCTGTTGGCTCTGTTTATCCTACTGAACCCGGCGCAACTTTTCACTGCCGGCCGATTCCAGAAGGATATCCTAGGGTGATGGTGAATGAAATAACGGAGGGATTTGAGGACCTCCAGCTTGACCACCCTACCGGTGAAGGGGAGACTAGGCTGGGTTCTGCTCTGAAGACTCCATGCCTATGGCGGAAGGAGCTCACCAACCTTCCGAACTGAATTCCTCCACCTCCTCCTCCGGCAAGTCAGGGAACTCCGCCTCCTCCACCGCCTCCTCCTCTGGCGAGTCAGGGCACTCCGCCTCCTTCTCCGCCTGCGCAGACACGCCCGAGCAGTCAGCCTCCTCCTTCTTCGCCTCGTCAGCAAGGGCGGAAGAGACCTGCCGCTGCTCCGGCTGCTCCGGCGCGTCGTAGTCCTTCTCCTCCGCCTCGTAAGCAAGTAAAGAAGACAACCACTCCGTCTGCTCTGCCGGCGTCTAGCAGTACAGCCAGAGGCCGGAGGACATACAGATTCGGTCCTTCTCTGAAGACTCCAGAGAAGTTACCATACGAGAGGACCCCGGAGGAGAATGCCGAGATCGCGTGAGAAGAAGTGAGGAACTTCTTTGAAGGGGTGAAAGAAAAGAAACATCCACCTCCGGAGGAGAAGGTAGATCCGGTGAAAGCGAAGCGCACTCTGGCTGCCCTGACAAAACCACCCAAGTCTCCGCCGAAAAGAAACTATGAGCGCATTATTGGAAAGGAATTTGCCGAAGCGGAGCGGTCGGGAAGTACAGTCAGTGATCAAAGGCTGAAAGAACGACGAGCTGGGAAACAAATTGCCCAGCTCGGCGAACAAGCGAAGCAATCGTGCCCCCCGCTCAAGGTGCCTAGCGACAACGTCGCTAATGATCCGAGGATGGTGCCCGGTTATACCAATCTTGGCGATTACCTGCCCGACGATGTACATTATGATTTCATGGAGGTGCAGATACAAAGATACAAGTACGGGAAGCCTCTCCTCAAAGATGAATGATCTCTATCAACGATGATGCAAAGATTGCATGATTGGTACTTGAAAATCTGCAGAGACTCTGCGGGGAGGAGTACTTTGTATGTGAAAGTTAAAAAGGAGCATGACCTCGTTGGAATTGAACTGTTGCATGTTCCATTTGAGGAGTTCTTTCAGTTTTTCAATCAATTGGCCCTTGATAAAACAACGGTCACCTGCTACTGTCTGTAAGTAGTAGTACTTCTGTCATTAAGTCTCTCTATATAGCTCAACTCTTTCATTGCATGTATTTATAATCATCCTCACTATATTATGCAGATTGAAGATCGCCGAATTGAAGAAAAGACAAGTCAGTGATATTGGGTTCATTAACACATATCTCATAGATGCAACTCAGGTTAAATTTCATGTCGCAGATACCGAGGCCAACTTGGTACGATCATTGGTAATAAATGAAAACAAAGATATAATATTCTGTCCTTACAACTTCAAGTGACTGTTACTGTCTTGTGCGTATTCGGTTTCCCTTATATATTAGTCAAGGTTATAGTAATGTAATTGATGAGTTATGCATGCGTGTGCAGTTTCGACTATATTCTCCTAGAGATTAAGCTTGAGCAGGGACTAGTAACCGTCTTAGACTCAAGACGAAAAGATCCCCAGGACTATGCGGACATGACTCAAATGCTCGAGAAGTAAGTTATATCGATCATTATCCAGGACTATGCAACTTTGTTCATTTCCTGATATATCAAGTAATTGTTTTCTTTGTCTGGCAGGTTTGGAAAAAATACTCCAAAAAAGCTCCAGGACTCCCGAAGAAGCCGCAATTTAGACACCCGAAAGTAAGTACTATAGTAGCATGTTCCATGCATCTCCTATTGATTCAAGCGCTAGTTTCATCAATACCATTTGGCATTCTTACTTATCAGTTTGATTGACCTCTATTTCTTGTAAAGTGGTTGTGGCAGGAACAAGGGAATGATTTCTGTGGATACTACGTTTGCGAGTCCATCCGCCACACGATCTCTGAGCGGGGCTATACTGACGAACAATATGAAGTACGTAAATAACAACATTCACAATTTTATTTTATTACCATCATTTGTGTTGAGTTTCATTCATTCATATATATATATATATGTATTGACCCCCTTCTTCAAATTAGATGTTTCGGAAGCGGGATGAACTCCTAGCACCAGCTCACATGCGAGCAATTCAAGAGGAATTGGCGGCATTCTTTCTTGACCACGTGATCGCTGAAGACGGAGAATACTATGTGGACCATGAGTCCGTATGATTATATTTGTAAGAGATAATTATTGTATATATGTAGCCGGTAGTGTCGGATAGATATACGAGAACTTTTTGTTCGACCAATCTCTCGGAGAAGGAGAGGTGGTCGATATCACTTCTCTCTGTATGTTCATGACGATCTTCTGTTTCCTTCGTTTGCTTACTAGCTAGCTAGCGTGTCTAGTCCTCTCTATACGTATGTATAGTACGTAGCGTCGACCAAGCACGGACATAAGAGAGGACACTTCTCTCTATTAATTATAGCTAGCTAACACAATATATGAAACACCTAAATTAACCCCCCAAAACCCCCAACCCCCCCCCTTTTAAAAAAAACAAAAACCCCAGCCACAGAAATGCTGACGCGTGGATGCCTATTGGTCCCGGTTGGTGCCATCAACCGGGACCAAAGGGTCTCCTGCCTGGGCTCCGCGCACAGGCCACGTGGAGGCCCATCTATCCCGGTTCTGGATTGAACCGGGACTAAAGGGACAGGGCATTAGTACCGACTTTTTAGTCCCGGTTCAGGAATCAGGACAAAAGGCCCTTACGAACCGGGACAACAGGCCCTTTTTCTACCAGTGGTGGGATGCTAATTCTTACAATCGGTTCTAAGGCCTGAATAAACTGGGTGGTGATTTTTTTTTGTAGTACTTACGCAACCGCCAACAATAAGATGGAGTATCGGTTCTTGTTTGGCATTGTCATAATCGACAAAGGGTTGTGTGATAGAACCACCTTCTAATTAAATCCCTGTTAGATACCAGTGTATACTCATAGGCTTTTATTAGATAAGTTTTCTTGGTCATGCTTTTTAGACATGGGGAGTGCGCTAAGGTTGGCACATGCACGTCACCGTACCACGAGAACAGAAAGAAACTAGGAGCACAATGGCCTGCTAGCTTAAATCCAACACATCTGTACAGACATTTGACTAATCATGTGATGATAGAAAATATTCTTGGGAGTTTGATCCCATGAATTTTCTCGTATGAAATGAAGTCCAAACGAAATTAATTCATACCAAAAGAACAGAAAAAGGAATAGGAGTACCATGCCATGTTAGCTTATATTGAATAGATTTTTACAGACATTTGACTAATCATACGATGATAGAAAATATTCTTGGGAGTTTGATCCCATGAAATTTCTCGTATGAAATGAAGTCCAAATGAAATTAGTTCATACCAGAAAAAATAGAAAAAGAAATAGGAGTACAATGCCATAATAGCTTAAATCGAATAGATTTGTACAGACATTTGACTAATCATACGATGATAGAAAATATATAGGGAGTTTGATCCAATGAAGTTTCTCGTATAAAATGAAGTCCAAATGAAATCAATTCATATGCACTGTAAATCCTAAAGCTACAAACAATTTTTTATGAGAAGCAGTACATGTGACTAATAAATATCCATTGTAAATATTTGATCAGACATATTAGATAACTTTGCAAAGGTCATGCCCTTTAGACATAGAGAGATTTTAACAGAAAATATAAGACTAAAATGAAATGCCCATTTATCAAAATGTAAAGGCTATCTTAAATCCAGCATCATATTCTGGCTGTTTGCACTGGTCGATCTTGAGCTACGTGGAACCCCTTATCTTAGCCATCCATTTTTGCATCGTGATCCGTGCAGGCACATTTGTCATTTTTGTTTCTCTCAAACGAAACAACGTATAAACTTCAAACTTTGCAGGACGACAAAACATTCTAATTACTATGTGCGAAAAAACTTTCAGATGTTTTCATGCATTTTAAGTGCAAAAAAATATTATTTTTAATCAAAAAATCCTCGTTTTGTATATTTATGTCGGTCCAAAAAATCTAAAAGTTTTTTCACACATTGAAGTTCTAAATTTGGTTTGATCTGCAAAGTTTGAAGCCTATATGTTCTTTCATTTGAGAGAAACAAAAAACAGAAATCTTCTTACTGTAAGTTAGTTGACGAGTACGGATCTTAAAGCAATGTTGGAGGGCTGGAGATTAGAGGTTCCGTGTAGCTCGACCTAGAGAGAAACTTTACCATGGATGATACAGTCGCTAGGTTAAGAGTGGAAATAGAATAGTCCATCCAACTGAAATCTTCCTGTCATACTGAGTGGTTGTAGTACATTGACGAAGGTTCTGTTATACAGTACATGTTCCAGCAAGAAATCAATCTTGAGAAACTGATAAATAAACTAAAAGGTTTACATTCGCCAATAACCGAGAGCAAATTGTTCAGTAGCGGACGATAGCCATACATTCGCCAAAAACTAAATAAACAAAACAAATCTCTCAACATGTGCTGTGATGTTAGCACACTTTTCCCTGAGATCGATCTGGTAATTAACTTGGACACTAGCTCATTGCGTGCCGGCGGTCAACGACCGGAGAAAAATGCTCCGATTGCCGATGTCATTGTGGTCCCGCAGTCGGGTAAGTGTGCCCTCTGCGAGGTTCACCTGGAACACTGCATTGCACACGGCTAGGTAGCCGGCATGGCTCTCGAACCTACGAACCACCAGCAGCATCCCTGCGTCGACAGACGGCACCAGGTAGGACCTCAGGTTCAGGTGTAAGTGACTAGCCTGACCTGTTGCCTCCTGCTGCGTGGCCGCGTACACGAAGTGAGGCTGCGGGTGGAGCTCCAACTTGAGGACGTCCCCTGAGCGGGTGGGGACGTAGAAGCTGCCGCCCAGGGAGAGGCTGTCATCGCCTGTCCAACATCGTAAGCTCGGCGCCGTCCCCCTCGTCTTGGGCGAAGAAGAATTGCCACTGTCACACGGCGTCGCCGGGCCTCGCGTAGAGGACCATGTCAATGGACCACACCGATACCGCCACGAGGAGCACCACGGTGGGCGTGGGAGCTTCGCCGTCGATGTGGTAGATGATTCCTGCGGCCTTGAGGTCTTGTGAAATAAGTGTGGTGTGGAGGTTGGGTAGGCTGGCGACGGCTCTGGTCACAGGGTTGCACAGGCGCAGCTTCTGCGTGACCCAGCCTGAGGGTGAGGCGAAGAGCAGGCAGCCCTCGGTGCAGGCAAGGACCTGCCCGTAGTGCCCAGGGATCTTGAACCGGATGAAGGCGCCGGTGAGGACGTTCACGAATCTGGCGCGCTCACCTTGGCCTTGGACGAGCATTCTCCAGTGCCGTGGGAAGAAGCGCGGATTCATGCCCATGAGATTCGAGGCCGTGACTGCGTCCCTCCATGGCTTGACGGTTCTCAGGCGGACGAAGTCCGTCACGTCGCTGCGCAGCAAGATATCGGCCACCTTGCATACGAGGTCGTGCGGGAGGTCGTCCCAGTTCCCCTCATCAGTCATTGGGAGATTCAGTCGATCTACGCTTAGCTTAATTTGAAACAAAATATGCATAAATATTCTCGAGATGAGATCTAATGAATTGGAATCAGCCGAATTATATCAACAAGGCAACCAGAAAATCGACCCAACATCTAATCCACGGACATTTCATGGCCATTGGGATGATACTGCAAATCGATTCAGCGGATGAGATCTAAACAAGCATGCATACAACATATTCACTAGATGAGATCTAACAGACTGGAATCAGCCAAGATTATATCAACAAGGCAACAAGGAAAGAGATCCACAAGCAAGAACACCCAATTAATTTACGGACCTTTCATGGCCTCTGGCGTTCGTCGCCGGGAATGTCAATCTCTGGTTCCATGGTGGAGGCGGCGGCGGCTACAGGGGGCTTCTTGACCAGTCCCATGGTTGGTGGCGCCTAGTGTTTAGGGCTGGCGGCTTGGAGATGGCCGGGGTGGATGGGATCAACTTATACGGTGGCGGCCTTGTAGAAATGGAAAGGAGGAATGAGCCAAAATGCGGAGAAGGAAAGGTGGTACGAACAGCTAGCACACCACATGATGTGACTTAATTTCTCGTGAGAATTTCTTTGCCCTCAACTGTTAGATGCCCATCGTATGGCCTGTCAAGCTTCTACTGATGATTCACTGGAGACTAGGAGTATCTGTCACACGCCAGGAAAACCGATCCAAGCAGATACAGGTCGCAGCATACTGTACAAGTGATAGAAGCTTTCCTAAACTAACAATCTATAGGTTTCCTTTCTCATTTTGATTTAAAAATACATTATTTCTCTCTTTTGCGCGCGCAAAATCAGTTCTAGGACGATTTTAGATGCATTTCAATGGGCAGCGAGCCCATTGAAAGAACACTATAAAAACGTATGTTTTGAGAATTTCTATCTGCGACCGCTCGGGAAAAACAGGTAGCCACCTCAAAAAACAATCAACGACTAAAAAAAAGAATTTCTATCTGCTAGTCCAGCAAGTATTGCCAATATATTTGATCATTGGTTGGATGGTATTTCAAATAGTTTCAAAACGCTAATAAGGGTGGGAGCGTATGCCTTACTTTGCTCGCTTTGGCTATGTAAAAATGATTTGGCTTTTTATGACAAAAATGTTTCTCCTTTGCAGATTATATTCCGTTGTACACACTCGCTTCGTATATGGTCTACGCTACAACTGCTATGCAAGGCGGTATGTACGCGGTTCGAGCAGACAACTACGGAGGTTTTTTTTCTAACATGGATGGCACCACCTCAGGACCAATACACTTCCGCTTTCAACGTATGCATGTGGCTCTATAGGAGTCTACAATGATCGATTTATCGGTTTTGTTACATTTTCTATTGTCAGACTTTTGATGTTTGGCTATGTGTGTCCTAATTATGCAGAAGCCAGATGGTACTTATAATATTTTATATCCGCTTGGCGCTACATTTGAGATAATAAACTCGTTCTTTATAAAGAAAAAATAATTTCTATCTAAGAATCCAGCTGCAAGAAAGCTCTGGACGAAGTTTTTCTTCACATGGCCCCTGAATGTAGCTAACTGTTTCAAATGTTGATTTGCTTAATTCCCAGGGGCATGAAGCTGAGCTTGAACTTTGTTTGACGAGCAAGTCATGTAAACATCGAGTTTTTTCCCAAGAAAAAATAAAAAAATTGAAGAGTTAGATTTTAAAAGGTTATACTTTTTTTTGAAAAATGTGAATTTTATTAGCTTAAAATGAAGTATCAAGAGAATAAAAACATGATGAGCACACACCTAACCTCTCCAAAGATATGATGCAGAAAGCCAACACCAACGCACACAAAAAACCACACCAGAAAATAGCAAAACCATATAGTACAAAATATATGCATGGGTGAGAAAAATAAATAAAGATAAAACAGTCTTTACTCCTACCATCTCCGCACCATATCGGCAAACTAAAGTTAAGACCATATCGACACTAACCATTTCAAGACACCATATCGACAACGAGGATCTTCAACAACAACACCTTCTGGAAAGGAGGGACGCTCAAAGGCTGACGTCATCGAATGCAGCCAGTCAAGGCCATAATCTACGTTGTCACCTAAAAAACAGTCTAAGCAATCTTAGCAATGCCTTTAACAAGGTAATGACCTATAACTATCGCCATTGCCAGACTGTAGATTCATGCTTTCACCCTGGAGATCAATACAGGTACTCAAGAAGTGCCACCATCAATGTCACAAATGTATTGTCGCAAACACTTTTCCATGATCCTAGCAACTACGTTGCGCTATCAATCATTCCTCCACGTCAAGCCGCCATCCATAGTTTGCATCTCATCGTCGAAGTTAACCATCAGATCCAGAGAAATGAACTCCCCGATGATCTTTCAATGTTCACCACCGCTGTAGAGCCACAAGAGGTCGCTGCACCATCACAGATTGCAGCCACCGCCTCTAGGCTGACCAAGATCTAGATCACCGTCACCGGCCGAGGTACCACCCACCGACGAGGGGAGACTAAGCCGCCATCTAGCAAAGGCCGGGCCAAGTGCGACTGGAGGACGCACACATCCACTGCATCTGCTGGAACAAGTCCATGCGCTGCAGCAGCACCCCAACCAGTGGCCAACCATGCACGGCCCCACCATCGCCGCGTTCAGCCAGCTGCCGAGCCCCGCCGCAGACCACCAGGACCTCGTGACCCAGCGTGCACTGACACGCCGTCCGTCTCCATTCCCACTAGATCCGGGTTGCTTCCCTGGAAGGTTTTAAATTAAGGTGTCAAAACATTTGATTGCTCAATTTGATGTACTATCATCTGGGTGAAGTACAGTGCAGTTCTATGTAAGTGAAGACGTTTGGGTATGCCACTACTCTGATCAGTTGATAGAGAGACTGGTAGTTTGTTAACCCTCATCATGTTGACCATATAATAGTAATCTGAGGCACTAAAATGGCCACGCACGGATGGATGGTCAACATCATGATAGAAAGTGATATATTCTGAATTTGAAGGATAGGATGAACTACGGACAAGGATGAGTATAACCTGTCAACCATGGGCAATGTGGGTTAGAGCGTCTCCAGCCGCGTCCCCAGGAAGACCTTCCCAGGCGATTTTCTCGCGCCGGCGCCGAAAAAACGGTCCAGTCGCGCCCCCAGGAGCCCGATTTTCGCCGGCCTGGCCGAAAACAGCGCCGGCGGACCCAGGCCGAACCCGGCGCACTGGGGGGCGCCCGGGGGCGCCGGGGCGAGCTGTTTTGGCGCGAAAAAGCCGCGAGCCAGCCGCGTCAGCGACACGGCGCCTCGTCTTCCCCCAACGGCCTCGGTTCCCGCGGGGAATCAATGGCAAGGCTGCCGCCGGTCAGCCTTGCCAGCGGCAGCCTTGCCATTGATTCCTCACGGGCGGCGCGTCACGGGACGGCGCCCCGACGCCTCCCCTCCCTCGCACGCGTTCACACGGGCGCGGCAAGGCTATATAGCCGGCGGCCTCACTTGCCTGTGCCCACACCAGCCCCGCCCCTCGCCGCCGCCCAGCCCCTCCCTCTACATCTCCCGAGCGCCGCCGCCCAGCCCCTCTCTCTCCCTCTCTACCTCTCGCGAGCCCGTCGCCATGGCAGAGCGTTTCCCCGGAGACGAGGCGGCGGCCAACGGCTTCGGCCGCCGTTCGTTGCGCGAATAGGAGTCCTGGCTCCTGTTCCACGTGAACGTCCCGGCGCCGCCGGACATGCGCGCCGGGCCGACGGGGTGGACGCTCAACGACGGGGGAGTGCCCGTTCCCCCGTTGCATGCCGCCGTGGCCAAGCCAAATTACTTCGCCGAGGAGATCGAGGTCGTCCGTGCCTCCCTCACCGACGCCCAGCTCTCCCTCCCCCAGTATGTCGCCGACAACCACGCGACTTGGGCGGCGTACTTCGAGCGCCGCCAGCGGCAGCGGTTGGCGTCCACCAACGACGCGCCGGTGGTCGGCGGCCAGAAGAACAGCGAGGGGCGCCACCTGTGGTGGGGCGTCCCCGGTCGCACACTCGAGGGCGTGCTGACGCACCTCGAGGGCGGAAACAACCCGTCGTTGGCGTACCCGGTGAGGGCGGCCGCCCCAGTGCACCACCGACGCACCGGGCCATGGGCGCCAAGAGGGTTCGGGTCCTCCTCCTCTTCTTCCTCCTCTCGATCTTCCTCGCACTCCTCCGGTGCCCCGACCCTGCTCGGCGTCAAGGCCGAGCCCGCGGCGGAGACGCCGCTCGGCTGGCGCACTCGCAGCGCCGGCATCGTCATCAACGAGGGCGGCCGGCGCGCCTCCTCGTCGGCTCCTCCTCCGCGCTTCGTCAAGCCAAAGACAGAGCCGGGGCTCGCGCTGGTGAAGGAGTCGGCCGCGCCGATGTAGACGGAGCTCGACGACGACAACGCGGCCCTGGAATGGGCGCGCAGGGACTCCATAGCGATGGAGAAGGAGCGCCTGGAGAAGGCGAAGGAGCGCCAGTGCGACGCCCTGCGCCGCTTCGCGGAGCGCCGACGCGGCCGTGACGAAGGCGGGGTCGTCGTCATCTGCGACAGCGACGACGACGACGCGCCACCGCCACCAGCCCGCGTTGGCGACGCCGGTCAGGGGTCCACCAGGGACGGCCGCGTCAAGGAGGAGAAGTCCGAGGACGGCGGCGACGATGGCGGCGACGACGGCGACTACTCGGCGTTCAGCCAGTTTCTCTTTTAGTTTATTAGTTATCTATTTTCCTATGTAATGAAAACCGGCGAACATGTCTAATATATGCCCAAGTTTGCCAAAATTTATCGTGTTTCGCCGAACTTCGCCGAACTGTGCCGAACTTTCCTAAACAAATTTTATTTTCAAACACGCCTGGGGGCGGCCCTGGGGCCGGCGGCTGGGGACCAACTCGCCCCCAGGCTCAATTTTTGCTCCGGCTCACCCCCAGGCGGCGATATTAGGCGCTCCCTGGGGGGCCAACGGCTGGAGATGCTCTTAGCTCACGTGTTATAGTACTTTGAAGGATCTCGCCAATGTAACTATTTTAGGACCTCTCTGGATTAACTTATTATTGTGTGTTGAAATGAGCTCTCTGGATTGGATGAACTAGAAATATAGGAACAAAAATAAATACATAAATAAATATAGTACATGATCTCAAAACGTACGAGCTTTTAAAATGATGCCTTTGGATGGTACACAGAAAGAAAAACATTCGACTACTAATAAAAAATATTATTGTAATTATACTAGAGCTATATAAGTGTATGAAAGCTTCCCTATGAAATAGTGGGGTGTGCATCTAACTTGCTTGTTTACGAAGACTAATAGCGTTTGATGAAGCTCATCTAGCTGGGTAGTCAGGCTGGTTTAGGACTTTTCAAGGAGGCACAAGAGATTTTCGCCCATGTGTGGCCCGACCAGGATGTTCCTTCGAGCGTCTTCGCCCTTAGCGACCACTTTAAGTCCCGCTCGGATCCAGTACTATATGGCTGGATGGAGTCAGCCGCTCATCCCAGAGGTGCAATCATGCATAGGGGCATCACCCTGACGGTAGCAAATTGCCATGGCATCACCCTGAAGACAACTATATCGGCAAAGCAGTAGCTTTGACGACTCATAGATTTCGAACTTCTGCTCTGACAGATCTGTGAATACTGGGGTATCACCCTGATGGTAGCCGAAATTGCCAGCACATCACTCTGATGGAGTCTTACTTCTGGAGCATCGCACCAAAAGTCCAGGAATAATTCCGCATGTTCACAGAACCATAGTGGCATCCGACCAAGGGGTCTACATCAATCCTGGAGAGCCTCTTCTATGAAGGGAAATGAGAGTGCCATCTTTTGTACGAGCATAGGATCAAATGCTAATGGTTATGTTAAGAAAAGCACTATGAGTTTATTCTTGTTTGGATGAGAATTCTCGTGGTACCCCTCCAATGGTCTTTGGCAAGCAACATGACCATTTCCTACACAAATACTGAAAGGATCAGTATGGTCAACTAGCAGGTGGGGTGGGGGGGATTGTATAGGCGACTAACAATTCTTCACTTCGTTCGCAAATTTTCGGCTCGACAACAAAATAGGTGGAGAACCTATATGACAAGCACAACAAACAACAAGTGCAAGCAAATAGGAAACACAAGACAATAAGCTTGCACAAAGTAAAGGATAGAAGTAACCACAAGTGGAGACGAGAATGTGTTTCTGAAGTTCCCTCTTGAGGGAGGTATGTCTTCATTCGAGGGGTGTGGAGGCACGATGCTCCGCAATAGCCACAATGGCTCACCCGATGCTCTTCATGCCCTCGTATGATGCAAGGTGTTGTGCACCCACTAGCGGTCCCCTTGAAGGTGACAACTGAAAACTTTAAAAACAAGGTTGGGGCAATCTCCACAACTTAATTGGAGGCTCCCAACACCGCCATGAAGCTTCACCATAATGGATTGTGGCTCTTAGGTGACCTTTTCCGTCTAGGATGCCCAAACAAGCAAGAGTAACAAGATCCTCACTAGAATGTAGGGGAGTTAAATTTGCTTTGGTGGAAGTGTTGATCTAGGTCTTCACTCTTAATCCCTATCAAATCAACAAGTTTGGTGGGCTACGGAAGGAGATCGGGAAAGATAGAGCTTTGGCAACAATAGAGGAGGGAGAGAGGCAAGAGGTAGGTGGGAGGAGTAAGAACCCCATACTTCTATTCTCGCACCAAAAAACAAACCGTTATGTGAAGAAAATGCATAGGGCGGTACAACCACTATGGATAGCTGTACAACTGCCCAAGTCCCATTTAGCAGCATGCAAGGTCCAGGCGGTACAACATCTTAGACAGGAGGTACAACGCTTTGGGAAGAAGGTGTAGCCAAGGTCGAAGAGGTACAAATGATAGGGAAACCGACACTACTAGAAAAAGGGCTATAGATGATATGGACATTAATGGTGCACCGTGTATGTGGTGCGCCACTGCTATATAGCAGTGGCGCACGAGATACAGGTGTGCCATTAGTAATATATTACTATGGTGCACCTGGTGTGTGGTGCGCCATTAGTAGTTTTGAAAAAAAAAATTTGTTAGTAATGGCTTACCATGGGATAGTGTGCCACTACTAGTTGACATAGTAATGGTGCACAGTAATGGCGCACCGACAGTGCGCCATTACTAATAATTTTTTTTCCAAAACTACTAATGGCGCACCACACATCAGGTGCGCCATTAATAACCCTGGTGCTAAATGCACCCCCCCATCCGTGGACTGCCTTTTCAGTTTTAAAAAAATAAAAGAATATGATGGAAATGTCAAAAAAATAAAAGAAAATAAGTTTCCCATGTGATATGTGGTCTACTTGTTGAGAAAATTTACAAGTATGAATTTCGACTTTATTTGCAAAATCTCTCTGGAATTTAGTAAAATAGGCATAACTTTTGCATACGAACTCGGATTAAAAAGTTTTTTACATGAAAAATCATCTACTCGAAAAGTTATGGGTCTTTTAAGATCTAATAGAACGAAAGATACGGGGCTTTTAAGATCTAGAGGGGGGAAATGAAAAAAAATCAAACTTACTAGTGGCGCACCATTTGCTAGGTGCGCCACTAGTAACAGAAAAAAAAAATTGGTTTCAAAAAAAATTCGGATTTTTTTTTCAAAATATGATACGTAATATGATCGGGAAGTTTGAAATATTTTTTCAAAATTTCATCACACTCATGAACATGAACAAAGTCCTAGACATCAACAAGGTTTAATAGGATTGTTATGATATATATATCAACAAGTGCCTCTGAAGTGAGGTGGTGCTGGGGTTGGATAGAACTGCGAAGTTAAGCGTGCTCGGGCTGGAGTAGTGTGAGGATGGGTGACCTTTCAGGAAGTTTGACCACAGAGTGCGATTTGACTTGAGATTAAGCATATTGATTCTAGATTAAAAAAACTGGTGCACTGGCCTAGTAATGGCGCACCGTGGGATATACTAATGACGTACTGTGTGGTGCGCCATTAGTATACCAGATACTAATGGCGCACCTTGATGCGCCATCACTAAAAAATTCTAATAGCGTGATGCTAGTGGCGCACTTGTAATGCGCCACTAGTAGCCAAAATAAATACGTCACTAGTAGGCCTTTTCCTAGTAGTATGATATGGCAACGGCCAAGTATCGCTTCCAGACCAGAGGGGAAAACCCACAAGCGATAGTTGGGTCGGTGCAAGCACGGGGAGTACCGCTCCTGGACATGGAGCGGGACAACCGCACGTACAACCACCTAGTTGTGGCCCGGTTGCCCACTACATAGAGGGAGGGTAAAACCGCTAGCACAAGCGGTACAACCGTTTGGGTGATTTCTACTAGGTTAATTTTTGGTTTCTCACCTCAAACGGATAGGAAGGTATATGTGAGTGCAGAATGAAAGCAACTTGCACTGGACACTGAATTAATAGATTAGTCTAAAAAATTAATATAAATTGATAAAAAAATTATGTCAAAATGATATAAACATGGCATGAAATAATAAAGAATTATAAATGCGTTTGAGACTTATCATACCATCAAACGGCTGGACCACTACTTATGACGGGCAGAAAATGACCAACTTGTCCTTGGTGGCTACGAGGGCTTCCTAGACGAAACCTCAGGCTCCACCTGGGAGAAGGATGGATGGTGGTGGTGGGGAGCTCGTGGCTACGGTTTCTCTCGTGGGCTAGTGATCAGGAGTCTCATCAATCCTTATGTCAACTCTAGTTCAACTTTTAGCCAGTTGGCCAAATCATGGGCAAGAAAAAGCTTTACCAATATATTTTTCTAGCCAAATGAATGGTAGGGTTAACTTGGATTTAAACCAAATGTACCCAACATACCAAACTTTACTAATAGATGTTTCCAATTCTAATGAATTTTAGTATAGACAATTATCATAAAGAATTAATGAAAATAAATAGTATTTCAAGATTTGATTATAGAATTCATGGCTAACATGCAATCTTTGTCATGATGTTGAACATCCATACGTGTCTGGCCATTTTAGTGCCTCCAATTACCGCTATAAGCTAAGCATGATGAGGGCTTAACAAACTATCAGCCTCTATAGCACCTGGTCGAGTAGGGCGGAGAAGAAGCCCCCCCCCCCCTCCCCCGGGCGCGCATTGCGCTCCTCTAGTGACAGGGGGAAACCCTCACCATCGACATAGGATAGTCCCTCCACCTCCAACCATCTTTGTGCCACCACTCGAGGGCCTGTCAGCAAAGCCGTGCCACGCCTCGGGATGGTGGCGACGGGGAGGCTCCGTTTCAGCTATGCATCACCTCCTCGCCCCCGCAATTCAGCCACCTCCTGAGATGCCACGACCCTGCCTTCCCTCGCAGCTACGGACCTGTCGGTCCGGTGATGATGTTGCGTGTGTTGGCCTGGCCTAGGGTGTCCTTACCGGCAGCCCTCCCATTACCCTAGTGGCGCAGTTTGGCCTGCTCCTGTTGCTATCATGTCCGGGTGCGGGATCTGTGGCTGGTTGTGGGATACTCTTGATCTGCCTCACGTAGGCGGCTCCATCGTCTTGGACGGCCTCTCCTCCCCCACAAGTGGATGTGCCCACTCTTGCGGCAGTGGCGAGGCAACAGTAGTAGTGGCTGGTGCGAGCCGCCTCACGATTGGTCCTTGTTGGCGCTGCTCCGGTCCTGGCGGGCTCCGCACCGTGTTCTCTGGTGTCCACGTCTTGCCAGCGTCTTCTGTCGGGCGGCTCCGGCCTCGGCAATCCTATAGCTGTTACCCTTCCAGCATGTCGGGCTTGACGATATGTACCTATGGCTATGGCCCCGGCAGTGCGAAAATGCATCCCTCCAGTCCTAGCTTACTGGCGTTGCCGGTCATCACTACTAGGGAAAACCTTATACACAGAACTTTAGCAGTTGCGCTTGTTAAAAAAGGGTGGTAGTGATAAATAGCAGTAGCGCATGCAGGATAAATGCGCTACAAATACACACGCAGCAGTAGCGCGTCTCTCTTCAAACGCGCTACTACTAAAATTCTCACTACTAATCCGATAGGCTACACATAGTAGTTGTGTTCTTATAGAAAGCGCACTACCGCTAAGTTTATTGTAGCAGCGCGTTTACGTAGAAAGGCGCTTCTACTAAGGAAAAGAAAATAAATCGAAAAACAAATAGAAAAGTAAATGAAAATGAAAGAAACAGAAAAAGGAGAAAGGAAAAAAATAAAATGTAAAGAAAAATAAATGAGAAAGGAAAACAAGGAGGAAGGCTTAGCAGTAGCTCGTTTTGTGAAATGCGCTATAGCTAGCTATAGCGCGTTTTCAGTAACACGCTACCGCTATGTTTCACTTAACCAGCGGTTTCCCTTCCCCCGGCCACCACTTCTCCCCCAAATACCTCGCCCCACTTCACCGCCGTGACCCCAATTCGCCGTCGCCCCACTTCGCCGCCGTCTCCTGCCGACGTCGATGTCCCCGGAGCCATCAGAGCCGCGCGCTGTCGACGCCACCGGAGCCGCGCAGCCTCATCAGCGCCACCGGAGCCGCCCTCGGCGCCACCGAAGCCACCCTCGACACCCCTGCCTCCCTCGCCACAACTGCCTCCCTCACCGTCACTAGAGACGCCCCTGCCTCCCTCGCCACCACCGGAGCCATCCTCTGTAAGCACCCCTCCTCTCTCTCTCTCATGCATAGAACAAACATTGGACATGGCACTAACTAGCTAGGTTAACTAGTTTAATTAGGTTAATTATCTTGGTTAGTGCAAATTTAGTTAGGGCTTTGATAGAGAACTAGTTAGGTTAACTAGTATAAATAGGTTAATTATATAGGTTAAGAAAAAAATATTTAGGGCTTTGAAAGAGAACTAGCTAGATGAACTAGTTTAATTAGGTTAATTATCTAGGTAAACTAGGTTAACAAGCTAGGTTAACTAACTAGCTAGGTTAAATAGCTAGGTTAATTAGGTTAACAAGCTAGGTTAACTAGGTTCACTAGGTTAGAGGAAAATTTATTGTAGAGCATTAGGTGATACGTCTCCGTCGTATCTACTTTTCCAAACACTTTTGCCCTTGTTTTGGACTCTAACTTGCATGATTTGAATGGAACTAACCCAGACTGACGGTGTTTTCAGCAGACTTTCCATGGTATTATTTATGTGCAGAAACAAAAGTTCTCGGAATGACCTGAAAATCCACGGAACATATTTTTGGGAAATATAAAAATACTAGAAGAAGAATCCACGTCAGTGGGCCCACACATTGTCCACGAGGGTGGGGGCGCGCCCCCTGCCTCGTGGGCCCCCTGACGCTCCACCGACCTCAACTCCAACTCCATATATTCATGTTCGGGGAGAAAAAAAATCAGAGAGAAGGATTCATCGCGTTTTACAATACGGAGCCGCCGCCAAGCCCTAAAACCTCTCGAGAGGGCTGATTTTGGAGTCCGTTCGGGGCTTCGGAGAGGGGAATCCATCGCTGTCATCATCATCAACAATCCTCCATCACCAATTTCATGATGCTCACTGCCGTGCGTGAGTAATTCCATCATAGGCTTGCTGGACGGTGATGGGTTGGATGAGATCTATCATGTAATCGAGTTAGTTCTGTTAGGGTTTGATCCCTAGTATCCACTATGTTCTGAGATTGATGTTGTTATGACTTTGCTATGCTTAATGCTTGTCACTAGGGACCTATTATGTTTTCATGAATATATGTGAGTTCTTGATCCTATCTTGCAAGTCTATAGTCACCTACTATGTGTTATGATCCGGCAACCCCGAAGTGACAATAATCGGGACCACTCCCGGTGATACCCATAGTTTGAGGAGTTCATGTATTCACTATGTGTTAATGCTTTGTTCGGTACTCTATTAAAAGGAGGCCTTAATATCCCTTAGTTTCCATTAGGACCCCGCTGCCACGGGAGGGTAGGACAAAAGATGTCATGCAAGTTCTTTTCCATAAGCACGTATGACTACATTACATTGATGAACTGGAGCTAGTTCTGTGTCACCCTATGTTATGACTGTTACATGATAAACCACATCCGGCATAATTCTCCATCACCGATCCAATGCCAATGAGCTTTTCACATATTGTTCTTCGCTTATTTACTTTTCCGTTGATACTGTTACAATCACTACAAAACACTAAAATATTACTTTTGCTACTGTTACCGTTACTTCCATATTACTTTGCTACTAAATACTTTGCTGCAGATACTAAGTTATCCAGGTGTGGTTGAATTGACAACTCAACTGCTAATACTTGAGAATATTCTTTGGCTCCCCTTTTGTTGAATCAATAAATTTGGGTTGAATACTCTACCCTCGAAAGCTGTTGCGATCCCCTATACTTGTGGGTTATCAAGACTATTTTCTGGCGCCGTTGCCGGTGAGCATAGCTCTATTCTTTGAGTCACTTGGGATTTATATCTGCTAGTGATGTATACTACACAACCTTCTTCTTGTAGACGTTGTTCGGCCTCCAAGTGTAGAGGTTTGTAGGACAGTAGAAAATTTCCCTCAAGTGGATGACCAAAGGTTTATCAATCCGTAGGAGGCATAGGATGAAGATGGTCTCTCTCTCAAGCAACCCTGCAACCAAATAACAAAGAGTCTCTTGTGTCCCCAACACAGCCAATAAAATGGTAAATTGTATAGGTGCACTAGTTCGGCGAAGAGATGGTGATACAAGTGGTATATGGATAGTAGATAAAGGTTTTTGTAATCTAAAATATAAAAACAGCACGGTAACTAATGATAAAAGTGAGCACAAACAGTATTGCAATGCGTTGAAACAAGGCCTAGGTTTCATACTTTCGCTAGTGCAAGTTCCCTCAACAATGATAACATAATTGGATCACATAACTATCCCTCAACATGCAACAAAGAGTCAATCAAAGTCACTAATAGAGGAGAACGAACGAAGAGATTATGGTAGGGTATGAAACCACCTCAAAGTTATTCTTTCCAATCAATCCGTTGGGCTATTCCTATAAGTGTCACAAACAGCCCTAGAGTTCGTACTAGAATAACACCTTAAGACACAAATCAACCAAAACCCTAATGTCACCTAGATACTCCAATGTCACCTCAAGTATCCGTGGGTATGATTATACGATATGCATCACACAATCTCAGATTCATCTATTCAACCAACACATAGAACCTCAAAGAGTGCCCCAAAGTTTCTACCAAAGAATCACGATGAAAACGTGTGCCAACCCCTATGCACAGGTTCATGGGCGGAACCCGCAAGTTGATCACCAAAACATACATCAAGTGAATCACGTGATATCCCATTGTCACCACAGATACGCACGGCAAGACATACATCAAGTGTTCTCAAATATTTAAAGACTCAATCCGATAAGATAACTTCAAAGGGGAAACTCAATCCATTACAAGAGAGTAGAGGGGGGAAGAAACATCATAGGATCCAAATATAATAGCAAAGCTCGCGATACATCAAGATCATATCACCTCAAGAACACGAGAGAGATATCAAACACATAGCTACTGGTACATACCCTCAGCCACGAGGGAGAACTACTCCCTCCTCGTCATGGAGAGCACCGGGATGATGAAGATGGCCACCGGAGATGGATTCCCACCCCGGCAGGGTGCCAGAACGGGTCTAGATTGGCTTTCGGTCGCTACGGAGGCTTCTGGCGGCGGAACTTCCGATCTATTGTGCTCCCTGATTGTTTTAGGGTATATGGAGATATATAGGCGGAAGAAGTACGTCAAGGGAGCCATGAGGGGCCCACGAGGGTGGAGGGCGCGCCCCCTGCCTCGTGGCTTCCTCGTTGCTTCCCTTACGTGGACTCCAAGTCTCCCGAGTTGCTTTCCTTCCAAAAATAAGTTTCATGAAGTTTCAGGTCAATTGGACTCCGTTTGATTTTCCTTTTCTGTGATACTCTAAAACAAGGTAAAAACAGAAACTGGCACTGGGCTCTGGGTTAATAGGTTAGTCCCAAAAATAATATAAAATAGCATATAAATGCATATAAAACATCCAAGGTTGATAATATAATATCATGGAACAATCAAAAATTATAGATATGTTGGAGACGTATCAGCATCCCCAAGCTTAATTCCTGCTCGTCCTCCAGTAGGTAAATGATAAAAACGGAATTTTTGATGTGGAATGCTACCTAACATATTTATCCATGTAGTTCTCTTTATTGTCGCAAGAATATTGAAATCCATAAGACTCAAGACAAAAGTTTAATATTGACATAAAAATAGTAACACTTCAAGCATACTAACAAAGCAATCATGTCTTCTCAAAATAACATGGCCAAAGAAAGTTATCCCTACAAAATCTTATAGTCTGGCTATGCTCCATCTTCACCACATAACGTATTTAAATCATGCACAACCCCGATGACAAGCCAAGAAATTGTTTCATACTTTTGATGTTCTCAAACTTTTTCAATCTTCAGGCAATACATGAGCGTGAGCCATGGACATAACACTATATGTGTAATAGAATGGTGGTTGCGGAGAAGACAAAAAGGAGAAGATAGTCTCACATCTACTAGGCTTATCAACAGGCTATCGAGATGCACATCAATAGATATCAATGTGAGTGAGTAGGTATCGCCATGCAACGGATGCACTAGAGCTATAAGTGTATGAAATCTCAACAAAAGAAACTAGTGGGTGTGCATCCAAATCGCTTGCTCACGAAGACCTAGGGCATTTTGAGGAAGCCCATCATTGGAATATATAAGCCAAGTTCTATAATGAAAGATTTCCACTAGTATATGAAAGTGACAACATAGGAGACTCCCTATCATGAAGATCATGGTGCTACTTTGAAACACAAGTGTGGTAAAAGGATAGTAGCATTGCCCCTTCTCTCTTTTTCTCTCATTTTTTTATTTTTTTATTTGGGCCTTTTCTCTTTTTTATGGCCTCTATTATTATTATTTTTTATTTGGGCTTCTTTGGCCTCTTTTATTTATTTATTTTCGTCCGGAGTCTCATCCCGACTTGTGGGGGAATCATAGTCTCCATCATCCTTTCCTCACTGGTACAATGCTCTAATAATGATGATCATCAAACTTTTATTTACTTACAACTCAAGAATTACAACTTGATACTTAGAACAAGATATGACTCTGTATAAATGCCTCCGGCGGTGTACCGGGATATGCAATGAACCAAGACTGACATGTATGAAATAATTATGAACGGTGGCTTTGCCACAATACGATGTCAACTACATGATCATGCGAGCAATATGACAGTGATGAAGTGTGTCACAACAAATGGAACGGTGAAAAGTTGCATGGCAATATATCTCAGAATGGCTATGGAAATGCCATGATAGGTAGGTATGGTGGCTGTTTTGAGGAAGGTATATGGTGGGTTTATGATACCGGCGAAAGGTGCACGGTATTAGAGAGGCTAGCAATGGTGGAAGGGTGAGAGTGCATATAATCCATGGACTCAACATTAGTCATAAAGAACTCACATACTTATTGCAAAAATTTATTAGTTATCGAAACAAAGTACTACGCGCATGCTCCTAGGGGGATAGATTGGTAGGTAAATACCATCGCTCGTCCCCGACCGCCACTCATAAGGAAGACAATCAATAAATAAATCATGCTCCGACTTCATCACATAACGGTTCTCCATACGTGCATGCTACGGGAATCACAAACTTTAGCACAAGTATTTCTCAAATTCACAACTACTCACTAGCATGACTTTAATATTACCATCCTCATATCTCAAAACAATCATCAAGTATCAAACTTCTCATAGTATTCAATGCACTTTATATGAAAGTTTTTATTATATCCCTCTTGGATGCCCATCATATTAGGACTAATTTCATAACCAAAGCAAATTACCATGCTGTTCTAAAGACTCTCAAAATAATATAAGTGAAGCATGAGAGTTCATCTATTTCTATAAAAGAAGACCACCACCGTGCTCTAAAAAGATAAAAGTGAAGCACTAGAGCAAATGACAAACTACTCCGAATGATAAAAGTGAAGATCAATGAGTAGTCGAATAATTATGCAACTATGTGGAGACTCTCTAACATTTAATAATTTGAGATTTTGGGATTTTATTCAAACAGCAATCAAAGATAAAGAAAATGACATGAAACTCCAAGCAAAACACATATCATGTGGTGAATAAAAATATATCTCCAAGTAAAGTTACCGATGAACGAAGATGAAAGAGGGGATGCCTTCCGGGGCATCCCCAAGCTTAGGCTTTTGGTTGTCCTTGAATATTACCTTGGGGTGCCTTGGGAATCCCCAATATTAGGCTCTTTCCACTCCTTATTCCATAGTCCATCGAATCTTTACCCAGAACTTGAAAACTTCACAACACAAAACTTAACAGAAAACTCGTAAGCTCCGTTAGTATAAGAAAACAAACCACCACTTCAAGGTACTGTAATGAATTCATTCTTTATTTATATTGGTGTTAAAACTACTGTATTCCAACTTCTCTATGGTTTATAAACTCTTTTACTAGCTATAGATTCATCAAAATAAGCAAACAACACATCGAAAACAGAATCTATCAAAAACAGAACAGTCTATAGTAATCTGGATCAAACGTATACATATAGAACTCATAAAATTATTAAATAAATTGCTGTACGTGAGGAATTTATCTATTAATCATCTTCAAAAAGAATTAAATGAATAGCACTCACCAATAAAAAATGGAAGCAATTCTCGTGAGACTCCGGACGAAATAAGCAAACAACACATCGAAAACAGAATCTATCAAAAACAGAACAGTCTGTAGTAATCTGGATCAAACGTATACTTATGGAACTCATAAAATTATTAAATAAATTTCTGGACGTGAGGAATTTATCTATTAATCATATGCAAAAATAACTAACTAAATAGCACTTTCCAATAAACAATGGCAGCAATTCTCGTGAGCGCTAAAGTTTCTATTTTTTACAGCAAGATGTCAAAGACTTTCCCCAAGTCTTCCCAAAGGTTCTACTTGGCAAAAACACTAATTAAAAGCATAAAACCACATCTAAACAGAGGATAGATTAATTATTTATTACTAAACAGGACAAAAAAGCAAGGGATAAAAATAAAGTTGGGTTGCCTCCCAACAAGCGCTATAATTTAACGCCCCTAGCTAGGCATGATGATTTCAATGATGCTCACATAAAGGATAAGAATTGAAACATAAAGAGATCATCATGAAGAATATGACTAGCACATTTAAGCCTAACCCACTTCCTATGGATAGGGATTTTGTGAGCAAACAACTTGTGGGAACAATAATCAACTTGCATAGGAAGGTAAAACAAGCATAGCTTCAAAACTTTAAGCAAATAGAGAGGAAACTTAATATTATTGCAATTCCTAGAAGCATATATTCCTCCCTCATAATAATTTTCAGTAGCATCACGAATGAATTCAACAATATAACTATCACATAAAGCATTCTTTTCATGATCTACAAGCATATAATTTTTATTACTCTCTACATAAGAAAATTTCTTCTCATGAATAGTAGTGGGAGCAAACTCAACAAAATAATTATCATGTGAGGCATAATCCAATTGAAAACTAAAATCATGATGAAAAGTTTCATGGATATCATTATTCTTTAAAGCATACGTGTCATCACAATAATCATCATAGATAGGAGGCATGCTTTCATCATAGTAAATTTGCTCATCAGAGCTTGGGGGGCAAAAAATATCATCTTCATCAAACATAGCTTCCCCAAGCTTGTGGCTTTGCATATCATTAGCATCATAGATATTCAAGGAATTCATACTAACAACATTGCAATCATGCTCATCATTCAAATATTTAGTGCCAAACATTTTAATGCATTCTTCTTCTAACACTTTGGCACAATTTTCCTTTCCATCATACTTACGAAAGATATTAAAAAGATGAAGCGTATGAGGCACACTCAATTCCATATTTTTTTAGTTTTATTTTATAAACTAAACTAGTGCTAAAACAAGAAACAAAAAGATTCGATTGCAAGATCTAAAGATATACCTTCAAGCACTCACCTCCCTGGCAATGGCGCCAGAAAAGAGCTTGATGTCTACTACACAACCTTCTTCTTGTAGACGTTGTTGGGCCTCCAAGTGCAGAGGTTTGTAGGACAGTAGAAAATTTCCTTCAAGTGGATGACCTAAGGTTTATCAATCCATAGGAGGCGTAGGATGAAGATGGTCTCTCTCAAGCAACACTGCAACCAAATAACAAAGAGTCTCTTGTGTCCCCAACACACCCAATACAATGGTAAATTGTATAGGTGCACTAGTTCGGCGAAGAGATGGTGATACAAGTGGTATATGGATAGTAGATAAAGGTTTTTGTAATCTGAAAATATAAACACAGAAAGGTAAGTAATGATAAAGGTGAGCACAAACGGTATTGCAATGCGTTGAAACAAGGCATAGGGTTCATACTTACGCTAGTGCAAGTTCCCTCAACAATGATAACACAATTGGATCTCATAACTATCCCTCAACATGCAACAAAGAGTCACTCCAAATTCACTAATAGCGGAGAACGAACGAAGAGATTATGGTAGGGTACGAAACCACCTCAAAGTTATTCTTTCCAATCAATCTGTTGTGATATTCCTTTAAGTGTCACAAACAGCCCTAGAGTTAGTACTAGAATAACACCTTAAGACACAAATCAACCAAAACCCTAATGTCACCTAGATACTCCAATGCCACCTCAAGTATCCGTGGGTATGATTATACGATATGCATCACACAATCTCAGATTCATCTATTCAA
Source organism: Triticum urartu (assembly GCF_003073215.2). Taxonomy (NCBI): domain Eukaryota; kingdom Viridiplantae; phylum Streptophyta; class Magnoliopsida; order Poales; family Poaceae; genus Triticum; species Triticum urartu. Next base: position 20,215,350 of record NC_053023.1, read on the forward strand.
CCAACACATAGAACCTCAAAGAGTGCCCCAAAGTTTCTACCGAAGAATCACGACGAAAACTTGTGCCAACCCCTATGCATAGGTTCATGGGCGGAACCCCCAAGTTGATCACCAAAACATACATCAAGTGAATCATGTGATATGCTATTGTCACCACAAATACGCACGGCAAGACATACATCAAGTGTTCTCAAATCTTTAAAGACTCAATCTGATAAGATAACTTCAAAGGGGAAACTCAATGGATCCAAATATAATGGATCCAAATATAATAGCAAAGATCGCGATACATCAAGATCATATCACCTCAAAAACACGAGAGATAGAGAGAGACAGAGATCAAACACATAGCTACTGGTACATACCCTCAGCCCCGAGGGAGAACTACTCCCTCCTCGTCATGGAGAGCACCGGGAGGATGAAGTTGGCCACCGGAGAGGGATTCCCCCTCCGGTAGGGTGCCGGAACAGGTATGGATTGGCTTTCGGTGGCTACGGAGGCTTCTGGTGGTGGAACTCCCGATCTATTGTGCTCCCCGATCATTTTAGGGTATATGGAGATATATAGGCGGAAGAAGTACGTCAGGGGAGCCACGAGGGGCCCACGAGGGTGGAGGATGCGCCCCCCTACCGCATGGCTTCCTCGTTGCTTCCCTTACGTGGACTGCAAGTCTCCCGGGTTGCTTTCCTTCCAAAAATATGTTCCGTGAAGTTTCAGGTCAATTGGACTCCGTTTGATTTCCCTTTTCTGTGATACTCTAAAACAAGGTAAAAACAGAAACTGGCACTAGGCTCTGGGTTAATAGGTTAGTCCCAAAAATCATATAAAATAGCATATAAATGCATATAAAACATCCAAGGTTGATAATATAATAGCATGGAACAATAAAAAATTATAGATACGTTGGAGACGTATCAGCTAGTCACTATGAAGAACTTCAAAGACGCTAAGACAAAAATTTATCCCTCAACTATGAGGGGAGGTAAGGAACTGCTATCTAGCTCTACACTTGATTCACCTTCTGTTTTAAGTAAGCTTGCGACACCTAAACCTGCTTCTGCTATTCATTCTGATATGTCGCATATTATTGATGATGCCACTTGTGCTATGCATGATACTTATGATGAAACTACTTCTATGCTTGATACTACTGTGCCACTTGGTGAATTTCTTGATGAACAACTTGCTAGGGGTAGAGAGAATGAAATTATTGAAACTGATAATATTGAAGATAGTGATGATGAAGACCCCCCCCCTAATAAATATGAATTGCCTGTTGTGCCTAAGGGTTATCTTCTGGATGAAGAATCTGCTAGAGCCATTGTTGCTTGCAATGATAGAAGTGATCTTAAGAACTTATTAGCTAAATGGAAGCAACAATCTCTTAATGCTAGAATGAAACATGACCCTGCTTTTGCTACTTCACCTATCTGTGTTACTGGTAAGGATTATGAATTCTCTGTTGATCCTTATATAATTACTTTGGTTGAATCTGATCCTTTTTATGGCTATGAATCTGAAACTGTTGTGGAACACCTTACTAAATTAAATGATATAGCCACCCTATTCACTAATGATGAGAGAACCCGCTACCTTTATATCCTTAAAATATTTTCGTTCCCATTGAAGGGTGATGCTAAGATATGGTTTAATTCTCTTGGTCATGGTTGTGTGCGTAGTCTCCAGGATATGATTTATTACTTCTCTGCTAAATATTTCCCTTCTCATAAGAAACAAGCTGCTTTAAGGGATATATACAATTTTGTGCAAATTGAAGAAGAGAGTCTCCCACAAGCTTGGGGGAGGCTTCTCCAATTACTTAATGCTTTGCCTGATCATCCTCTTAAGAAAAATGAAATACTTGATATCTTTTATAATGGACTAACCGATGCTTCCAGAGATTACCTGGATAGTTGTGTTGGTTCTGTTTTCAGGGAAAGAACACTGGATGAAGCTGAGATTCTATTGAATAATATGTTGACCAATGAAAATAATTGGACACTTCTCGAGCCAGCTCCTGAGCCTATTCCTAAACCAAGTCCGAAGAAAAGAGGTGTTCTATTTCTCAGTCCTGAAGATATGCAAGACACAAAGAAATCTATGAAAAAAGGTATTAAAGCAGAAGATGTTAAGAATTTACCTCCTATTGAAGATATACAAGGTCTTAATTTACCGCCTGTTGAAGAAACATATGATCTCAATCCATCACTTATTGAAGAAACTCATGGTCTTGATAACCCGACACAGGTAGTAAAGGTAAATTCTCTCTATAGATTTGATGAAGGTGATATTCCTCACTATAAGTCTGCTAGACAATGCTTAGAAGAGTTTGCTAATTTTATTGTCAAACAAGAAACTTCAATGCTTATTTTGGAAGATAATTGAAATAGAATTCCGATACGCTTGAACACTTGGGTGGTTATATGTCTAGAGTTAAAGGTGAACTTAAACTCATTAGTAAACATGCTTCAATGGTCACCACTCAAGTAGAACAAATACTTAAAGCTCAAAATGATTTGCTCAATGAATTAAATAGTAAGAATAATGATTATGTTGTTAGAGTGGCTACTAGAACTGGTAAGATGACTCAGGAACCTTTGTATCCTGAAGGCCACCCTACGAGAATTGAACAAGATTCTCAGAGAAATAATATTGGTGCACCTAGTCCTTCTAAAAAGAAGAAAAAGAAAAATGATAGGACTTTGCATGCTTCTAGTGAACCTGTTGCTGAAACACCTGAGAATCCAAATGATATTTCTATCTCCGATGCTGAAACACAATCTGGTAATTAACATGAATCTAGTCATAATATTAATGAGGATGTTCATGATGATGCTCAACCTAGTAATGATAATGATGTAGAAATTGAACCTGCTGTTGATCTTGATAACCCACAATCAAAGAATCAACATTATGACAAGAGAGACTCTGTTGCTAGGAAACATGGTAAAGAAAGAGAACCTTGGGTTCAGAAACCCATGCCCTTTCCTCCCAAACCATCCAAGAAAAAGGATGATGAGGATTTTGAGCGCTTTTCTGAAATGATTAGACCTATCTTTTTGCGTATGCGTTTGACTGATATGCTCAAAATGAATCCTTATGCTAAGTATATGAAAGAAATTGTTACTAATAAAAGAAATGTACCGGAAGCTCAAATTTCCACCATGCTTGCTAATTACACTTCTAAGGGTGGAATACCTAAGAAACTAGGAGATCCAAGAGTACCAACTATACCATGCTCCATTAAAAGAAACTATGTTAAAACTACTTTATGTGATCTTGGAGCCGGTGTTAGTGTTATGCCTCTCTCTTTATATCGTAGACTTGATTTGAATAAGTTGACACCTATAGAAGAAATATCTTTGCAAATGGCTGATAAATCAACTGCTATACCTGTCGGTATTTGTGAGGATGTGCCTGTTGTGGTTGCAAACGTTACTATTTTAACGGACTTTGTTATTCTTGATATTCCCGAGGACGATAGTATGTCTATTATTCTTGGAAGACCCTTTTTGAATACTGCAGGGGCTGTTATTGATTGCACTAAAGGCAATGTCACTTTTCATGTTAATGGTAATGAGCATACGGTACACTTTCCGAGGAAACAACCTCAAGTTCATAGTATCAATTCTATTGGAAAAATTCCATCGATTATTTTTGGAGGTTTTGAATTTCCTCTTCACTGTCAAGAAAGAAATATGATATTCTTATTATTGGGGATGTGCATATCCCTGTTGAGGTAATAGTGTTATTCGAAATTTCTCCGGTTCCATGTTATTCGGAATGAGTTTGTTAACAAGACTTGATCAACCTTGTTAGTGGATTCCTTTTGATGAGCATGAGATGGATGAAACTAGAAGGCACAACCTTCTGTACCCTTTTTACTTTCTGTTATTTAGTTGAAATAAAGTAAAAATAGTATTTTTCTGTCTGTTTTCTGAATTATCTCGTGCAATATAAAAATACCCCGAAAATAAAAGTTCTCCAAATGCCCTGAAATTGAAATATGATTTTTTCTTTCTGGAATATTTGAGAATATCTGGCACTGAGAACACAGCAGGGGTAGCAAGCACCTGGCCCCGAGAGTCCAGGGCGCGCCCCCCTGCCTCGTGGGCCCATGGTGGCTCCCCTCCACTTATTCCTGCACCCACACACTTCTTCTTCGTCCCAAAAAAATCACCATCTAGCTCAAGCACGAGTTCTAGCTCATTTTGCTGCGATTTTCGATCTCCTTGCTCAAAGAACCTCTCACAAAACTTCTTGGGGGGGATTGTTCCTTGGTATGTGACTCCTCCATTGGTCCAATTAGTTTTTGTTCTAGTGCTTTATTCATTGCAAATTTGTGCTGCCTAGGTGACCATGTTCTTGAGCTTGCATGTCAAATTTATATGGTTCCAAGTAGTTCTAATGCATGATATAGTCTCTAGGCACTTGTAGGAGTAGTTGCTATCAATTTTGTTGAGCTTGGTTCACTTTTATTTGAAGTTACTAAAAATTTCAGAATTTTTCAGAAAATAATGAAGAGATTTTTGAGGGGCTCATCGAGCCGAAGCTCGAAGGAAAAGCAAAGTGAAGAAGCACAGAGGCCCAAATACAATTTGCCTGGCACCGCGGAGGTCCGCCCATGCGAATGGCCTTCAAATGATTTCTTGAGAGCAGCCGGGATTTATGATGATTTTTATGAATTGGCTGAGAATGCATGCCTCACCGACTTCCTTCGCGACCAACGCGATCAGTATCTCTTACTCACCAATACTTTTGTGCAAAACTTCTACTATTATCCTAAGGAATCACCTCCTTCAGTAGAGTTTTATTTTTATGATGTGGTTAAGAAGATGCCACTAGATGAATTTTCCAAGATTTGCAAAATACCTTTTGAGGGTAGTTTAGATGAACCACATCGTAAGGATGTGGATGGATTTATTGACACTATTACTATAGGGGAAACTAGGAAGGTTTCCGACGCAAGAATCACTAGCATACATTTTTTCTGTTTTAAGCTACTTCTCCATATTTGCTAGTCATTGCTTAATTGGTCGCGGAAACTGTGGAAACCTTAGTGTTCCTGATATTATTATTTTGTTTCATGGTTTATTCTGCCATAACACTGTTAGTATGGGCGGTATTATTGCCAAACGGTTAAGTATGAACCGTACAAAGGGCCCCATCTTTGGAGGTATTTATGCTTCACGCCTTGCTACGCACTATAACATACCTATTAGGCACTATGAAAAAGAAGAAAAATTGTTGCCTACTGCTTATTTAGATTATAAGAGTATGGTAGCGCATGACTTTATTGTTAAGAATAGGGAAGGGGCGCTTAAATGCAAATTGTTCTTTGATAAACATCACCCTGAGAGTATTACCTTGCCTGCTCCCTCCTTGTTTAATTTGTCTGTGGGTCTGTATCTCGTTTGGTTGGCGGCCATTCACGCCTACCGGAACCCTACACTAGCCACAGAGCCGGAACGACAATTTGAACCTCCACGACAGTCTAATTACCAGTGGGATCCCGAGATGATTTCCAACCAGTGGCAATCAGAGTCTTCTTCATCTCAGTACGACCCCGGCTACAACTTTGGATATCCGCCAGGCCATCCGTGGCAATAAACCAACTTAGGCCAAAAGCCTAAGCTTGGGGGAGTACGTATTTCCCACCGACATTACATTTATGTTCATACACACTCATTGCTAGATGTCGGTGCTCATACTCTTTCTCTGTAATATCCATGCTAGTTTATTTTCCTTTTCCTTGCTTTCTTCTTGTGTGTTTAATAAACCTTAAGAAAAAAACCAAAAACAATTTAGTGTAGCTTTTAGTTAGTTTACTTTTCTTGCTATAGTAGTAATAATTAAAAAGAAAACCCAAAAATATTTCTTGTTCTTATTTTGCTTGTTGGGATCTTTCCCGTGTAAATAGTTTTATTTCTTTTCTTTTCTTTGGGGGTCGATAGGAGAAGACCATGATTAAATTGTTGAAGTGGCTCTTATATGCATTATTGTTGATTTAACCAAGAGTCCATATTGCCTTGTCTTCTCCTGTTTATTGAATGCTCGCAGATTCCAGCTTAGTCCAATGCACGTGCACTCTTATTATTTTCACATCGTTCGGTCGTGCAAGTGAAAGGTAATTATGACGATATATGACAGACTGATTGAGATGAGAGAAGCTGGTATGAACTCGGCCTCTCTTGTTTTTGTAAATATGATTAGTTCATCGTTCCTGATTCACCCTATTATGAATAAACATGTTTGCAATGACAATTAGATATCATAGTTGCTTATGCCATGTTTGATTAGCTATGAGTTATCATGGTTTACCTTGCGTGCCAACATGCTATTAAAATTGTTGTGATGTGGTATAGTGGGGTGGTATCCTCATTTGAATGATTAAAGTGACTCGACTTGGCACATGTTCACACATGTAGTTGAAACAAATCAACATAGCCTTCACGATATTTATGTTCATGGTGGATTATATCCTACTCATGCTTGCACTCAATGTTTATTAATTTTAATGCATGTTCATCACTGTTCTCGCTCTCTAGTTGGTCGCTTCCTAGTCTTTTGCTAGCCTTCACTTGTACTAAGCGGGAATACTGCTTGTGCATCCAATCCCTTAAACCTCGAGGTTATGCCATATGAGTCCACTATACCTTCCTAAATGCGGTATCTACCTGCCGTTCCAAGTAAATTTGTATGTGCCAAACTCTAAACCTTCAAATGAAATTCTGTTTTGTATGCTCGAATAGCTCATGTATCAACTAGGGATGTCTGTATCTTCCATGCTAGGCGGGTTATTCTCAAGAGGAGTGGACTCCGCTCCTCACTCACGAGAAAATGGCTGGTCACCGGAATGCCCAGTCCCATGCTTTATGCAAATCAAATCAAAATAATTGCAAACAAAACTCCCCCTGGGACTGTTGTTAGTTGGAGGCACTCGTTGTTTCGAGAAAGCCATGGATTGATGCTTGTTGGTGGAGGGGTAGTATACACTTTACCATTCTGTTTGGCAACCGCCTGTAATGTGTGTAGCATCGAAGATATCGCCATCTCTTGGTTGTTATGTTGACAATGAAACTATGCCGCTCAAAATATTATTTATCCCTATTTCAAAACCGAGCTCTGGAACCTCTACAAATCCCTGCTTCCCTCTGCGAAGGGCCTATCTATTTGCTTTCATGTTGACTCATCACCCTCTTATCAAAAAGCACCAGCTGGGGAGCACTGCTGTCATATGCATCCATTACTATTACTTTATATTGGGTATGACTATGATTGGATCTCTTTTACCATGAATTACAATGTCTAGTCAGTCCTTGATCTTTAAAGGTGCTCTGCATTTATGTTTTGCGGTCTCAGAAAGGGCTAGCGAGATACCATCTTCTTATATCATATCATGATTGTTTTGAGAAAGTGTTGTCATCCGAGATTTATTATTATTGCTCGCTAGTTGATTATGCCATTGACATGAGTAAACATGAGACCTAAGAGTTATTGTGAATGTGGTTAGTCATAATCTTTGCTAAAAACTTGAATGATGGCTTTACATATTTACAACAACAAGAGAAAACAGAGTTTGTAAAAGTTTTTCTTTATCACTTCAGTTTATCAACTGAACTGCTTGAGGACAAGCAATGGTTTAAACTTGGGGGAGTTGATACGTCTCCGTCGTATGTACTTTTCCAAACACTTTTGCCCTCGTTTTGGACTCTAACTTGCATGATTTGAATGGAACTAACCCGGACTGGCGCTGTTTTTAGCAGACTTTCCATGGTGTTATTTATGTGTGGAAACAAAAGTTCTCGGAATGACCTGAAACTCCCAGGAACATATTTTGGAAAATATTAAAAATACTAGAAGAAGAATCCACGTCAGGGTGCCCACACCCTGTCCACGAGGGTGGGGGCGCGCCCCCCTGCCTCGTGGTCCCCCTGACGCTCCACCGACCTCAACTCCAACTCCATATATTCGTGTTCGGGGAGAAAAAAATCAGAGAGAAGGATTCATCACGCTTTACGATACAGAGCCACCGCCAAGCCCTAAAACCTCTCGGGAGGGCTGATCTGGAGTCCGTTTGGGGCTCCGGAGAGGGGAATCCGTCGCCGTCGTCATCATCAACCATCCTCCATCACCAATTTCATGATGCTGACCGCCGTGCGTGAGTAATTCCATCGTAGGCTTGCTGGACGGTGATGGGTTAGATGAGATCTATCATGTAATCGAGTTAGTTTTGTTAGGGTTTGATCCCTAGTATCCACTATGTTCTGAGATTGATGTTGCTATGACTTTGCTATGCTTAATGCTTGTAACTAGGGCCTGAGTGCCATGATTTCAGATCTGAACCTATATAGTTTTCATGAATATATGTGAGTTCTTGATCCTATCTTACAAGTTTATAGTCACCTACTATGTGTTATGATCCGGCAACCCCGAAGTGACAATAATCGGGACCACTCCCGGTGATGACCATGGTTTGAGGAGTTCATGTATTCACTATGTGTTAATGCTTTGGTCCGGTAGTCTATTAAAAGGAGGCCTTAATATCCCTTAGTTTCCATTAGGACCCCACTGCCACGGGAGGGTAGGACAAAAGATGTCATGCAAGTTCTTTTACATAAGCACGTATGACTATATTCGGAATACATGCCTACATTACATTGATGAATTGGAGCTAGTTCTGTGTCACCCTATCTTATGACTGTTACATGATGAACCGCATCCGGCATAATTCTCCATCACCAATCCAATGCCGACGAGCTTTTCACATATTGTTCTTCGCTTATTTACTTTTCTGTTGCTACTGTTACAATACTACAAAACCCAAAAATATTACTTTTGCTACTTTTACCGTTACTTCCATATTACTTTGCTACTAAATACTTTGCTGCAGATACTAAGTTATCCAGGTGTGGTTGAATTGACAACTCAACTGCTAATACTTGAGAATATTCTTTGGCTCCCCATGTGTCGAATCAATAAATTTGGGTTGAATACTCTACCCTCGAAAACTGTTGCGATCCCTGATGCTTGTGGGTTACCATTATGTTAGAAGGGTTAGAGAAATGGAGTTCCTTTGCAATTTAATTGGGTTCTGTCCTAGGTAGAGAAGGGTTAGAGAAAATGATGTGTGTGTGTGAGAGAGAAAGAGCTAGAACAAAATTTGGGTTATGTCCTAGGCAGAGAAGTGTTTAGTAAGATCATTTTGCAAAGGTTTTTGATTTTTGAAAAGACCACTATTTTTCCAGGAAAATAATTTAGGCAAGTTTTACTTTAAAGATGATCCCATCTAGACTTTTGTTGTTGATTATATCTTTGCATTGAAGTGGTTCGAATGTGCCCAAGTGGCCTTTTATTGTTTCCAGGGAATGAAGTTGAGTGGCCTATGTTTTGCCGGAATGTTGATTCATTTCCATTCCAGAAAATTTCAGGTGCTCGATTTGTCCACTTTTTAGCAAAGGTCATGCCGAAATTTTCCATTAATTTCGGCATGACTTGTGCTACAAACTAGGACATATCGAGTGACCGGGATTTGCCACACCGGGAAGGAGTCAACGTTCCTACAAAACATAGGCCTTTTTTATGTCATTATTCATTTTATTAGGTCTAGAATTAATTGACTAGAGTTAATCGTAGGAAACATGGCTTGCAACGATGAGGGACAGGGTTCTGGTGATTGCCACAACGTCTACCTGGCGACTGACGAATTTTTGAGCCTTGCTGGTGATCTACGGATGTTGTTGCTGGGCCCACCTATCACATCGGAGACTGAGATCGACATCCAGACCGGCGCTGAGACTGAGGCCGGGGCTGAGACTGAGACCGGCGCCGAGACTAGCGGAGCCGGTATAGAACCGAAAGCAAAGAGGTAGCGGTGCGCAAACCATCTCATGACTACTAGATTGGTGGTCACGGAGATGGACGACAGCATTTTTGAGCCAACAGCGCCCGAGGAAGCGTGATCGTTCTATGGCAATCAAATAGGCTGCATCGTACGGACAACCTCCACCATCAACGATGAGAAACTAAAAAATATAGATAATATGTGGCCCTCCCTCCTAAAGAAGCTGCACCAGATATTCTTCTTCCTGGGCCGGGATGAAAAGGAATATAAAAATCCAGATAAGGACCTGACAATGAAGAAGATAAACAAACACACCATTACCAACTTTAGCGACGCGTTGGCCGCCTAGAAAGCAAGGGTGAAATATCGGATCGTCAACAAAAAGGAACCCTACTCTGAGATTGTAAAGGATAATCCGACAATCACGGAAGAGCAGTTTGAAATATTCAAGGAGGCATGCGAGGCCGAAATTTCCAAAAAATAGTCCAAGTACGTGAAGGGGCTTCAATAGAGGAACATGGGGTGCCACCACCTCGGAAGTCGTGGTTACGGCAAGAAGAGGTCCATATGGGCCAAGGAGGACGCGGAACGCGAAAGTCTGGGCATCCCAGACCCCTTGGCGGACTTCACCGTCCTGCAGGAGCGTGACGTCCTTAGGGCACGGCAGCATTGGGACCCAGTCAAGAAGGTTTTCAAGACGGACCTGGTCACAACAGAGTTCATGAGACTGCTGGTAATTTTAGTTTCTGATCAATTCGACTACAGGTTTAGTCATATTTGTAAACGATCCTTGTTCATTTTGCATAGAGAGCAGCACAGGATTGCGGCCAAAAGCGACTCGCCGTCTTAGGCGTTGGCGAGGCCCAAGTGGGACACTCCATTCAATCGAGCATTGAACATACTGAAAGGACTTCCGGTGGACACTCGGCTGTCATAAGGATGCGTGCACGGTGTCAGAGATGGCGCCACGTGGAAGAAGTACTACTGTGAGTCCACGGAGGAGAGAAAGGAAAGGCGGAGGTTAACTGAAGAAAACATCGACACGAAGGTTGAGATTGCGGTTGAGAAGAAATCAGATGAGACAGTCGCACCAGCGGTAGCTGCCGTAAAATAGGTGATTGCAGATATGTCTAGTGTCTTGGTTCCAGCCGTTTTCAATTGGAGCAGGCAAAATCCAGAAAAAAATGCAGCGACTTTCCCATTGCCGACTTCTTCGGGAGAAGCTCGACTAGCATTGCACCATCACCGGCTCCTGCACCGGCTCCCGCACCGGCTCTTGCACCGGCTCCTGCACCGGCTCCCGCACCTACTCATAGCAGCCCGTCCTCCGTCTCGGACGTTCTCGGCAGTGCTTTGGCTTTGGCTGAGCTCGACGCCCTTGATACATCTCCAACATATCTATAATTTTTTATTGTTCCATGCTATATTATATTCTGTTTTGGATGTTTAATGGGCTTTATTATACACTTTTATATTATTTTTGGGACTAACCTACTAACCGGAGGCCCGGCCCAAATTGCTATTTTTTTTGCATATTTCAGTGTTTCGCAGAAAAATAGTATCAAACGGAGTCCAAACGGAATGAAACCTTCGGGAACGTGATTTTCGGAACAAACGTGATCCAAAGGACTTGGAGTGGACGTCAAGAAACAGACGAGGATGCCACGAGGTAGGGGGCGTACCCTCCACCCTCGTGGGCCCCTCGTGGCTCCACCGACCTACTTCTTCCGCCTATGTATACCTACTGAAGGAAATATGCCCTAGAGGCAATAATAAAGTTATTATTTATTTCCTTATATCATGATAAATGTTTATTATTCATGCTAGAATTGTATTAACCGGAAACATAATACATGTGTGAATACATAGACAAACAGAGTGTCACTAGTATGCCTCTACTTGACTAGCTCATTAATCAAAGATGGTTATGTTTCCTAACCATAGACAAAGTAGTTGTTATTTGATTAATGGGATCACATCATTAGTTGAATGATCCGATTGACATGACCCATTCCATTAGCTTAGCACCCGATTGTTTAGTATGTTGCTATTGCTTTCTTCATGACTTATACATGTTCCTATGACTATGAGATTATGCAACTCCCGTTTGCCGGAGGAACACTTTGGGTGCTACCAAACGTCACAACGTAACTGGGTGATTATAAAGGAGCATTACAACTGTCTCCAAAGGTAGATGTTGGGTTGGCGTATTTCGAGATTAGGATTTGTCACTCCGATTGTCGGAGAGGTATCTCTGGGCCCTCTCGGTAATGCACATCACATAAGCCTTGCAAGCATTGCAACTGATGAGTTAGTTGCGAGATGATGTATTACGGAACAAGTAAAGAGACTTGCCGGTAATGAGATTGAACTAGGTATTGGATACCGACGATCGAATCTCGGGCAAGTAACATACCGATGACAAAGGGAACAACGTATGTTGTTATGCGGTCTGACCGATAAAGATCTTCGTAGAATATGTAGGAGCCAATATGGGCATCCAGGTCCCGCTATTGGTTATTGACCGGAGACGTGTCTCGGTCATGTCTACATTGTTCTCGAACCGTAGGGTCCGCACGCTTAAGGTTTCGATGACAGTTATATTATGAATTTATGAGTTTTGATGTACCGAAGGAGTTCGGAGTCCAAGATGAGATCGGGGACATGACGAGGAGTCTCGAAATGGTCGAGACGTAAAAATCGATATATTGGACGACTATATTCGGACATCGGAAAGGTTCCGAGTGATCCGAGTATTTTTCGGAGTACCGGAGAGTTACGGGAATTCGCCGGGGAGTGTATGGGCCTTATTGGGCTTTAGGGGAAAGAGATAGGAGAGGTTGGGCGCCCCCCCAAGGCCTAGTCCGAATTGGACTAGGGGGAAGGGCTGCGCCCCCTCCTTCCTTCTCTCCTCTTTTCCCTTGCCCGGACTCCTACTCCTAATACATGGAAGGACTCCTAGTTGGACTAGGAAAGGGGGAATCCTACTCCCGGTGGGAGTAGGACTCCCTTAGGGCGCGCCATAGAGAGGGCCGGCCCTCCCCTCCTCCACTCCTTTATATACGGGGGCATGGGGCACCCCATAGAGACACAAGTTGATCCTTGAGATCGTTCCTTAGCCATGTGCGGTGCCCCCTGCCACCATATTCCACCTCGATCATATTGTAGCGGTGCTTAGGCGAAGCCCTGCGACGGTAGAACATCAAGATCGTCACCACGTCGTCGTGCTGATGGAACTCCTCCCCAACGCTTTGCTCGATCGGAGCCCAGGGATCGTCATCGAGCTGTACGTGTGCTAAGAACTCGGAGGTGCCGGAGTAACGGTGCTTGGATCGGTCGGATCGGGAAGACATACAACTACTTCCTCTACGTTGCGTCAATGCTTCCGCAGTCGGTCTGCGTGGGTACGTAGACAACACTCTCCCCTCTCGTTGCTATGCATCACCATGATCTTGCGTGTGCGTAGGAATTTTTTTGAAATTACTGCGTTCCCCAACAGTGGCATCCGAGCCTAGGTTTTTATGGTTTGATGTTATATGCACGAGTAGAACACAAGTGAGTTGTGGGCGATATAAGTCATACTGCTTGCCAGCATGTCATACTTTGGTTCGGCGGTATTGTTGGATGAAGCGGCCCAGACCGACATTACGCGTACGCTTACGCGAGACCGGTTCTCCCGACGTGCTTTGCACATAGGTGGCTTGCGGGTGACAGTTTCTCCAACTTTAGTTGAACCGAGTGTGGCTACGCCTGGTCCTTGCGAAGGTTAAAACAACACCAACTTGACAAACTATCGTTGTGGTTTTGATGCGTAGGTAAGATTGGTTCTTGCTTAAGCCCGTAGCAGCCACGTAAAACTTGCAACAACAAAGTAGAGGATGTCTAACTTCTTTTTGCAGGGCATGTTGTGATGTGATATGGTCAAAACGTGATGAGATATAAGTTGTTGTATGAGATGATCATGTTTTGATAAAGTTATCGGCAACTGGCAAAAGCCTTATGGTTGTCTCTTTATTGCATAAGATGCAAGCGCCAAATAATTGCTTTACTTTATCGCTATGTGATAGCAATAGTTGCAAGAGCAATAGTTGGCGAGACGACCGTATGACGACACATTGATATAGATCAAGATGATGGAGATCATGGTGTCATGCCGGTGACGATAGAGATCATAACAGTACTTTGGAGATGGAGATCAAAGGCGCAAGATGATGATGGCCATATCATGTCACATATTTTGATTGCATATGATGTTTATCTTTTATACATCTTATTTTGCTTAGTTTGGCGGTAGCATTATAAGATGATCTCTCACTAATTATCAAGAAGTGTTCTCCCTGAGTATGCACCGTTGCCAAAGTTCGTCGTGCCCAGACACCACGTGATGATCGGGTGTGATAAGCTCTACGTCCATCTACAACGGGTGCAAGCCAGTTTTGCACACACAGAATACTCGGGTTATACTTGACGAGCCTAGCATATGCAGATATGGCCTCGGAACACGGAGACCGAAAGGTCGAGTGTGAATCATATAGTAGATATGATCAACATAATGATGTTCACCATTGAAGACTAATCCATTTCACGTGATGCTCGGTTATGGTTTAGTTGATTTGGATCACGTGATCACCTAGAAGATTAGAGGGATGTCTATCTAAGTGGGAGTACTTAAGTAATATGATTAATTGAACTTTAATTTATCATGAACTTAGTCCTGGTAGTATTAGCATATCTATGTTGTGGATCAATAGCTCGCATTGTTGCTTTCATATGTTTATTTTGATATGTTCCTAGAGAAAATTGTGTTGAAATATGTTAGTAGCAATGATGCGGATTGGATCCGTGATATGAGGTTTATCCTCATTGCTGCACAGAAGAATTATGTCCTTGATGCACCGCTAGGTGACGGACCTATTGCAGGAGCAGATGCAGACGTTATGAACATTTGGCTAGCTCAATATGATGACTACTTGATAGTTTAGTGCACCATGCTTAATGTCTTAGAATCGGGACTTCAAAGACGTTTTGAACGTCATCGAGCATATGGGATGTTCCAGGAGTTGAAGTTAATATTTCAAGCAAATACCCGAGTTGAGAGATATGAAGTCTCCAACAAGTTCTATAGCTAGAAGATGGAGGAGAATCGCTCAACTAGTGAGCATGTGCTCAGATTGTCTGAGTACTACAATCGCTTGAATCAAGTGGGAGTTAATCTTCCAGATAAGATAGTGATTGACAGAATTCTCTAGTCACCATCACCAAGTTAGTAGAAACTTCGTGATGAACTATGATATGCAAGGGATAACGGAAACGATTCCCAAGCTCTTCGTAATGCGGAAATTGACAAAGGTAGAAATCGAGAAAAACATCAAGTGTTGATGGTAGACAAGACCACTAGTTTTGAGAAAAGGGCAGAGGGAAGAAGGGGAACTTCAAGAAGAACAGTAAGCAGGTTGCTGCTCAAGTGAAGAATCCCAAGTCTGGTCCTAAGCCTGAGACTAAGTGTTTCTACTGCAAAGGGACTGGTCACTGGAAGCGGAACTACCCCAAGTGATTGGCAGATAAGAAGGATGGCAAAGTGAACATAAGTATATTTGATATACATGTTATTGATGCGTAGTTTACTAGTGTTTATAGCAACCCCTCAGTATTTGATACAAGTTCAGTTGCTAAGATTAGTAACTCGAAACGGGAGTTGCAGAATAAACAGAGACTAGTTAAGGGTGAAGTGACTATGTGTGTTGGAAGTGGTTCCAAGATTGATATGATCATCATCGCACACTCCCTATACTTTCGGGATTAGTGTTGAACCTGAATAAGTGTTATTTGGTGTTTGCGTTAAGCATGAATATGATTTGATCATGTTTATTGTAATACGGTTATTCATTTAAGTAAGAGAATAAATTGTTGTTCTGTTTACATGAATAAAACCTTATATGGTTACACACCCAATGAAAATAGTTCGTTGGATCTTGATCATAGTGATACTCATAATCATAATATTGAAACCAAAAGATGCAAAGTTAATAATGATAGTGCAATTTTTTTGTGGCACTACCGTTTAGGTCATATTGGTGTAAAGCGCATGAAGAAACTCCATGCTGATGGCCTTTTGGAATCACTTGATTATGAATCAGTTGATGCTTACGAACCATGCCTCATGGGCAATATGACTAAGACTCTGTTATTCGGAACAATGGAGCGAGCAACAGATTTGTTGGAAATCATACATACTGATGTATGTGGTCCGATGAATATTGAGGCTCGCGACAAGTATCATTATTTTCTGATCTTCACGGATGATTTGAGCAGATATGAGTATATCTACTTGATGAAACAAAGGTTTGAATCATTTGAAAAGTTCAAAGAATTTCAGAGTGAAGTGGAGAATCATCGTAACAAAAATTGAAAGTTTCTACGATATGATCGCAGAAGTAAAATATTTGAGTTACGAGTTTGGTCTTCAATTAAAACAATGTGGAATAGTTTCACAAACTCATGCCACCTGGAACAACACAGCATAATGGTGTGTCCGAACGTCATAACCGTACTTTATTAGATATGGTGCGATCTATGATGTCTCTTGCCGATCTACCACTATCATTTTGGGGTTATGCATTAGAGACAGCTGCATTCACGTTAAAAGGGCACCATCTAAATCTGTTGAGACGACACCGTATGAACTATGGTTTGGAAAGAAACCAAAGTTGTCGTTTCTTAAAGTTTGGGGTTGCGATGCTTATATGAAAAAGTTTCATCCTGATAAGCTCAAAACTCAAATCGGAGAAGTGCGTCTTCATAGGATACCCAAAAGAAAATGTTGGGTACACCTTCTATCATAGATCCGAAGGCAAGATATTCGTTGCTTAGAATGGATCCTTTCCAGAGAAGGAGTTTCTCTCGAAAGAAGTGAGTGGGAGGAAAGTAGAACTTGATAAGGTAATTGTACCTTCTCCCTTATTGGAAAGGAGTACATCACAGAAAACTGTTTCTGTGACACCTACACCAGTTAGTGAGGAAGCTAATGATGATGATCATGAAACTTCAGAACAAGATACTACTGAACCTCGTAGATCAACCAGAGTAAGATCCGCGCTAGAGTGGTACGGTAATCCCATTCTGGAAGTCATGCTACTAGATCATGATGAACCTACGAACTATGAAGAAGCGATGGTGAGCCCAGATTCCGCAAAATGGCTTGAGGCCATGAAATCTGAGATGGGATCCATGTATGAGAACAAAGTATGGACTTTGGTTGACTTGCCCGATAATCGGCAAGCAATTGAGAATAAATGGATCTTCAAGAGGAAGACGGACGCTGATAGTAGTGTTACTATCTAAAAAGCTAGAATTGTCGCAAAAGGTTTTCGACAAGTTCAAGGTGTTGACTACGATAAGAGTTTTCTCACTCGTATCTATGCTTAAGTCTGTCCGAATCATGTTAGCAATTGCCGCATTTTATGAAATCTGGCAAATGGATAAACAAAACTGCATTCCTTAATAGATTTATTAAAGAAGAGTTGTATATGATACAACCAGAAGGTTTTGTCAATCCTAAAGGTACTAACAAAATATGCAAGCTCCAGCGATCCATCTATGGACTGGTGCAAGCATCTCGGAGTTGGAATATACGCTTTGCTAAGTTGATCAAAGCATATAGTTTTATACAGACTTGCGGTGAAGCCTGTATTTACGAGAAAGTGAGTGGGAGCACTACAGCATTTCTGATAAGTATATGTGAATGACATATTGTGGATCGGAAATAATGTAGAATTATTCTGTAAAGCATAAAAGGAGTGTTTGAAAGGAGTTTTTCAAAGAAAGACTTCGGTGAAGCTGCTTACATATTGAGCTTCAAGATCTATAGAGATAGATCAAGACGCTTGATAAGTTTTTTCAATGAGTACATACCTTGACAAGATTTTGAAGTAGTTCAAAATGGAGCAGTCAAAGAAAGAGTTCTTGCCTGTATTACAAGGTGTGAAATTGAGTAAGACTCAAATCCCGACCACGGCAGAAGATAGAAATAGAATGAAAGTCATTCCCTATGCCTCAGCCATAGGTTCTATAAAGTATGCCATGTTGTGTACCAGATCTATTGTATACCCTACATTGTGTTAAGCAAGGGAGTACAATAGTGATCTAAGAGCAGATCACTGGACAACGGTCAAAATTATCCTTAGTGGAATAAGGAAATATTTCTCAATTATGGAGGTGACAAAAAGGTTCGTCGTAAAAGGTTACGTCGATGCAAGTTTGGACACAGATCTGGATGACTCTAAGTCTCGATCTAGATACATATTGAAAGTGGGAGTAATAAGCTAGAGTAGCTCCGTGCAGAGCATTGTAGACATAGAATTTTGCAAAATACATACGGATCTGAATTTGGCAGGCCCATTGACTAAATTTCTCTCACAAGCAAAACATGATCACTCTTTGGGTGTTAATCACATAGCTATGTGAACTAGATTATTGAATCTAGTAAACCCTTTGGGTGTTAGTCAAATGAAGATGTGAACCAATCACATAAAGATGTGAACTATTGGTGTTAATTACATAGCGATGTGAACTAGATTATTGACTCTAGTGCAAGTGGGAGACTGAAGGAAATATGCCCTGGAGGCAATAATAAAGTTATTATTTATTTCCTTATATCATGATAAATGTTTATTATTCATGCTAGAATTGTATTAACCGGAAACATAATACATGTGTGAATACATAGACAAACAGAGTGTCACTAGTATGCCTCTACTTGACTAGCTCATTAATCAAAGATGGTTAGGTTTCCAAACCATAGACAAAGTAGTTGTTATTTGATTAATGGGATCACATCATTAGTTGAATGATCTGATTGACATGACCCATTCCATTAGCTTAGCACCCGATCATTTAGTATGTTGCTATTGCTTTCTTCATGACTTATACATGTTCCTATGACTATGAGATTATGCAACTCCCGTTTGCCGGAGGAACACTTTGGGTGCTACCAAACGTCACAACGTAACTGGGTGATTATAAAGGAGCATTACAGGTGTCTCCAAAGGTAGATGTTGGGTTGGCGTATTTCGAGATTAGGATTTGTCACTCCGATTGTCGGAGAGGTATCTCTGGGCCCTCTCGGTAATGCACATCACATAAGCCTTGCAAGCATTGCAACTAATGAGTTAGTTGCGAGATGATGTATTACGGAACGAGTAAAGAGACTTGCCGGTAACGAGATTGAACTAGGTATTGGATACCGACGATCGAATCTCGGGCAAGTAACATACCGATGACAAAGGGAACAACGTATGTTGTTATGCGGTCTGACCGATAAAGATCTTCGTAGAATATGTAGGAGCCAATATGGGCATCCAGGTCCCGCTATTGGTTATTGACCAGAGACGTGTCTCGGTCATGTCTACATTGTTCTCGATCTGTAGGGTCCGCACGCTTAAGGTTTCGATGACAGTTATATTATGAATTTATGAGTTTTGATGTACCGAAGGAGTTCGGAGTCCCAGATGAGATCGGGGACATGACCAGGAGTCTCAAAATGGCCGAGACGTAAAAATCGATATATTGGACGACTATATTCGGAGATCGGAAAGGTTCCGAGTGATCCGAGTATTTTTCGGAGTACCGGAGGGTTACGGGAATTCGCCGGGGAGTATATGGGCCTTATTGGGCTTTAGGGGAAAGAGATAGGAGAGGTTGGGCACCCCCCAAGGCCTAGTACGAATTGGACTAGGGGGAAGGGCTGCGCCCCCTCCTTCCTTCTCTCCTCTTTTCCCTTGCCTTGACTCCTACTCCTAATACATGGAAGGACTCCTAGTTGGACTAGGAAAGGGGGAATCCTACTCCCGGTGGGAGTAGGACTCCCTTAGGGCGCGCCATAGAGAGGGCCAGCCCTCCCCTCCTCCACTCCTTTATATACGGGGGCAGGGGGCACCCCATAGAGACACAAGTTGATCCTTGAGATCGTTCCTTAGCCATGTGCGGTGCCCCTGCCACCATATTCCACCTCGATCATATTGTAGCGGTGCTTAGGCGAAGCCCTGCGACGGTAGAACATCAAGATCGTCACCACGCCGTCGTGCTGACGGAACTCCTCCCCGACGCTTTGCTGGATCGGAGCCCGGGGATCGTCATCGAGCTGTACGTGTGCTAAGAACTCGGAGGTGCCGGAGTAACGGTGCTTGGATCGGTCGGATCGGGAAGACGTACGACTACTTCCTCTACGTTGCGTCAACGCTTCCGCAGTCGGTCTGCGTGGGTACGTAGAAAACACTCTCCCCTCTCATTGCTATGCATCACCATGATCTTGCGTGTGTGTAGGAATTTTTTTGAAATTACTACGTTCCCCAACACCTACGTACCCCCAAACCATCGAAGAGCACCACAAAAACCTAATTCCACCGCCGCAACCTTCTGTACCCGTGAGATCCCATCTTGGGGCCTTTTCCGGCGCTCCGCCAGAGGGGGCATTGTTCACGGAGGGCTTCTACATCAACACCATAGCCTCTCCGATGATGTGTGAGTAGTTTACCTCAGACCTTCGGGTACATAGTTATTAGCTAGATGGCTTCTTCTCTCTCTTTGGATCTCAATACAAAGTTCTCCTTTATTCTCTTGGAGATCTATTTGATGTAACTCTTTTTTTTGCGGTGTGTTTGTCGAGATCCGATGAATTGTGGGTTTATAATCAAGATTATCTATGAACAATATTTGAATCTTATCTGAATTCTTTTATGTATGATTGGTTATCTTTGCAAGTCTCTTCGAATTATCAGTTTCGTTTGGCCTACTAGATTGATCTTTCTTGCAATGGGAGAAGTGCTTAGCTTTGGGTCCAATCTTGCGGTGCTCGACTCCAGTGACAGTAGGGGAAACGACACGTATTGTACTGTTGCCATCGAGGATAAAAATATGGGCTTTATATCATATTGCATGAATTTATCCCTCTACATCATGTCATCTTGCTTAAAGCGTTACTCTGTTCTTATGAACTTAATACTCTAGATGCATGCTGGATAGCGGTCGATGTGTGGAGTAATAGTAGTAGATGCAGAATCGTTTCGGTCTACTTGTCATGGACGTGATGCCTATAGACATGATCATACCTAGATATTCTCATAACTATGCTCAATTCTATCAATTGCTCGACAGTAAATTTTTTACCCACCGTAATACTTATATTATCTTGAGAGAAGCCACTAGTGAAACCTATGGCCCCGGGTCTATTTTCCATCATATTAATCTCCCGTCAACAAGCTATTTCTATTACCGTTTATTTTAAATTCTTTACTTTCAGTCTTTATCATAAAAATACCAAAAATATTATCTTATCATCTCTATCAGTCTCTCACTCTCGTAAGTGACCGTGAAGGGATTGACAACCCCTTTATCACGTTGGTTGCGAGGTTGTTATTTGTTTGTGTAGGTGCGTGGGACTTGAGTGTGGCCTCCTACTGGATTGATACCTTGGTTCTTAAAAACTGAGGGAAATACTTACGCTACTTTACTGCATCACCCTTTCCTCTTCAAGGAAAACCAACGCAGTGCTCAAGAGGTAGCAAGAAGGATCTCTGGCGCCGTTGCCGGGGAGTCTACGCACAAGTCAAGACATACCAAGTACCCATCACAAACTCCTATCCCTCGCATTACATTATTTGCCATTTGCCTCTCGTTTTCCTCTCCCCCACTTCAGCCTTGCCATTTTTTCGCCCTTTTTTCCCTTCGTCTATTTTTGCTTGCCTTTTTGTGTCCCGTGTGCCGTCTTGGCTAGTCCTTTATCTACTTCGTTGATTCCTGAGTTTGAAGTTCTTCACTTCAAACAAAGACAAGGAGAAAACTTAAAAGATGCTTGGTTTAGAATAATGGAATCTTATCGTAATTGTACCCTAGAGGTGAATTTTAGAATTTTGCTTCGCAATTTTTATGTTGGACTGAATATGTCTCATAGACAACTATTGGATTGCGTTGCCAAAGGCAATTTTATTGAAATTGATCCCAGTATTGCACATGAAATTATAGAAGGTATAGTGGGAACACTACCTCAACAAAAGGGGCCTCATCATACCCAAGAAGAAACGCAAGTTTTTGAGAAAATTTGCGAAGTAACGAAAGTTTTACAAAAATCTCTTGAACCTCTTAAGAGTGTTAGCGGATATCTCCACGGCATGAATATGTTGATTATGCTTTGCAATAAGCGGTTGGATTCTTTAGATCTGAAAATTTCCGAATATGAAGGGAAACGTAAAGAACCTCCCGGATTCGAGCATAACTCCGCAAAAAAATTAAAGATCCAAGATGGCAATACCTAGATCTATCCTCGCTTTTATGCCTAGCTAGGGGCGTTAAACGATAGCGGTTGTTGGGAGGCAACCCAATTTTAATTTAGTTTTTTGCTTTCTGCTCCTGTTTAGGAATAAATATTTGATCTAGCCTCTGGTTAGATTTTTTTTTTGTGTTTTAATTAGTGTTTGTGCCAAGTTAAACCTATAGGATCTTCTTGGATGATAGTTATTTGATGTTGCTGAAAATTTCAGAAACTTTCTGTTCACGAAAACAATTGTTTATAATAACCAGAACGTGATAAAATACTGATTCCAATTGCAGTAGATCAATAACCAAATTATCTAGGTCGTCCTATTTTGGTAGATTTTCACAGATTCTGTTTTTTGTGTGTTGTTTGCCTATTTTGATGAATCTATGGCTAGTAAAGTAGTTTATAAACCATAGAGAAGTTGAAATACAGTAGGTTTAACACCAATATAAATAAAGAATGAGTTCATTACAGTACCTTGAAGTGGTGTTTTGTTTTCTTTCGCTAACGGAGCTCACGAGATTTTTTGTTAAGTATTGTGTTGTGAAGTCTTCAAGTTTTGGGTAAAGATTTGATGGATTATAGAACAAGGAGTGGCAAGAGCCTAAGCTTGGGATGCCCAAGGCACCCCAAGGTAAATCTAAGAACACCAAAAAGCCAAAGCTTGGGGATGCCCCGGAAGGCATCCCCTCTTTCGTCTTCGTCCATCGGTAACTTTACTTGGAGCTATATTTTTATTCACCACATGATAAGTGTTTTGCTTGGAGCATCTTGTATGATTTGAGTCTTTGCTTTTTAGTTTACCACAATCATCCTTTCTGTACAAACTTTTGAGAGAGACACACATGATTCGGAATTTATTACAATACTCTATGTGCTTCACTTATATCTTTTGAGCTATATAGTTTTTGCTCCAATGCTTCACTTATATCTTTTAGAGCACGGCGGTGGTTTCGTTTTGTAGAAACTATTGTTCTCTCATGCTTCACTTATATCATTTTGAGAGTCCTACAAAACAGCATGGTAATTTGCTTAAATTGAGAAATCAGTCCTAATATGATAGGCATCCAAGATTAGTAAAAACTTTCTTATACACTACTAGGAAAAGGGCTATAGATGGAAATGACACTAATGGCGCACCAGACATGTGGTGCGCTATTAGTATATACTAATGGCGCACCATGTGTTGGTGCGCCATTAGTGTCCAAATACTAATGGCGCACCACATCCACGGTGCGCCATTAGTAACAATTTTTTTTATTTTTTTTCAAAACTAGTAATGGCGCACCGTGGGAGTGGTGCGCCACTAGTAAATTATTTTCAATTTTTTTTTCCAATTTTTTTTTCAAAACTAGTAATGGCGCACCAGTGGACAGTGCGCCATTACTAGTTAAAACTAGTAATGGCGCACTGTCAACTGGTGCGCCATTACTATGTTTTTTTTAAAAAAAATCAGAATTTGTTTTATTGTTTTTTCAAAACTACTAATGGCGCACCATGGGTGTGGTGCGCCATTACTAGTTTAACTAGTAATGGCACACCACCCCCACGGTGCGCCATTACTAACTTGGCCCAAAACGTACCGAATGCACACCCCCCCCCTGTGGACCGCCTTTTCAGTTTTAAAAAAAAAG
This sequence comes from Triticum urartu, assembly GCF_003073215.2. Classification (NCBI taxonomy): domain Eukaryota; kingdom Viridiplantae; phylum Streptophyta; class Magnoliopsida; order Poales; family Poaceae; genus Triticum; species Triticum urartu. The sequence continues at coordinate 20,239,138 of NC_053023.1, forward strand.
AAAATGATGGAAATGTCAAAAAAATAAAAGAAAATAAATTTCCTATGTGATATGTGGTCTAGTTGTTGGGAAAATTTACAAATATGAATTTCGACTTTATTTGCAAAATCTCTCTGAAATTTGTAAAATGGGCATAACTTTTGCATATGAACTCGGATTAAAAAGTTTTTTATATGAAAAATCATCTACCCGAAAAGTTACATCCAAATTTAACCGGGGGAACCCCGTTAAACATTTTCAAAATCCCCAAAAACCTAACAGAAAAAAGTTACGGGGCTTTTAAGATCCGGAGGAAAAAAAAATTAAAAAAATTTCAAACTTACTAGTGGCGCACCGTATGCTAGGTGCGCCACTAGTAACAGAAAAAAATTGGTTTCGAAAAAAAATTGAATTATTTTTCAAAATATGATACGTAATATGACCGGGAAGTTTGAAATATTTTTTGAAAATTTCATCATACTCATGAACATGAACAAAGTCCTAGACATCAGCAAGGTTTAATAGGATTGATAGGATAGATATATCAACAAGTGCATGTGAAGTGAGGTGGTGCTGGGGTTGGATAGAATTATGAAGTTAAGCGTGCTTGGGCTGCAGTAGTGTGAGGATGGGTGACCTTCCGGGAAGTTTGACCACAGAGTGCGATTTGACCTAAGATTAAGCATATTGACTCGAGATTAAGCCATAGTGACCCGAGATTAGGAAAAAAATAAAAAAATTGAATTTGAAAAAAAATTAAAAAATTTCGAAAAAAATTGAAATTTTTTTATTACTAATGGCGCACTTCTATGTGGTGCGCCATTACTAAGTCAGATAGTAATGGCGCACCTCTAGGCATACTAATGGCGCACTACTGGTGCGCCATTAGTATCTGGTATACTAATGGCGCACCAGTGGTGCGCCATTAGTAAAAAAAATACTAGTGGCGTGACACTAATGGCGCACTACTTCAAAACTGGTGCGCCATTAGTAGGCCTTTTCCTAGTAGTGATAAGAGCGTTGAATACTAAGAGAAGTTTGATGCTTGATGATTGTTTTGAGATATGGAGGTAGTGATATTAAAGTTGTGCCAGTTGAGTAGTTCTGAATTTGAGAAATACTTGTGTTGAAGTTTGCAAGTCTCGTAGCATGCACATATGGTAAACGTTGTGTAACAAATTTGAAACATGAGGTGTTCTTTCATTGTCCTCCTTATGAGTGGCGGTCGGGGACGAGTGATGGTCTTTTCCTACCAATCTATCCCCCTAGGAGCATGCACGTAGTGTTTGGTTTTTTATGACTTGTAGATTTTTGCAATAAGTATGTCAGTTCTTTATGTCTAATGTTGAGTCCATGGATTATACGCACTCTCATCCTTCCATCATTGCTAGCCTCTTCGGTACCGTGCATTGACCTTTCTCACCTTGAGAGTTGGTGCAAACTTCGCCGGTGCATCCAAACCCCGTGATACGATACGCTCTATCACACATAAAACTCCTTATATCTTCCTTAAAATAGCCACCATACCGACCAATTATGGCATTTTCATAGCCATTCCGAGATATATTGCCATGCAACTTTCCACCGTTCCGTTTATCATGACACATTTCATCATTGTCATATTGCCTTGCATGATCATGTAGTTGACATCATATTTGTCGCAAAGCCACCATGCATATTTCATACATGTCACTCTTGATTCATTACCCATCCCGGTACACTGCCGGAGGCATTCATATAGAGTCATACTTTGTTCTAGTATCGAGTTGTAATCATTGAGTTGTAAATAAATAGAAGTGTGATGATCATCATTCACAGAGCATTGTCCCAGAAAAAGTGGGCCAAATAAAAAAAGGCCACAAAAAAATGATAATAAAAAGGGGCAATGTTACTATCCTTTTTTTCCGTACTTGTGCTTCAAAGTAGCACCATGATCTTTATGATATAAAGTCTCTTGTTTTGTCACTTTCATATACTAGTGGGAATTTTTCATTATAGAACTTGGCTTGTATATTCCAACAATGGGCTTCCTCAAATGCCCTAGTTCTTGGTGAGCAAGCAAGTTGGATGCACACCCACTTAGTTTCTTTTTTTGAGCTTTCATGCATTTATAGCTCTAGTGCATCCGTTGCATGGCAATCCCTACTCCTTGCATTGACATCAATCGATGGGCATCTCCCTAGCTCGTTGATTAGCCGTGTCAATGTGAGACTTTATCCTTTTTTGTCTTCTCCACATACCCCCATCATCATATTCTATTCCACCCATAGTGTTATATCCATGGCTCACGCTCATATATTGCGTGAAAGTTGGAAAAGGTTTGAGATTACTAAAGTGTGAAACAATTGCTTGGCTTGTCATCGGGGTTGTACATGATGAGAACATTCTTGTGTGAAGAAAATGGAGCATGACCAAACTATATGATTTTGTAGGGATGAACTTTCTTTGGCCTTGTTATTTTGAGAAGACATGATTGCTTAGTTAGTATGCTTGAAGTATTATTACTTTTATGTCAATATTAAACTTTTATCTTGAGTCTTTCGAATCTGAATATTCATACCACAAATAAGAGAATTGCATTGAAAATTATGCTAAGTAGCATTCCACATCAAAAATTCTGTTTTTATCATTTACCTACTCGAGCACGAGCAGGAATTATGCTTGGGGATGCTCGATACGTCTCCAAAGTATCTATAATTTTTGATTGTTCCATGCTATATTATATTCTGTTTTGGATGTTTAATGGGCTTTATTATACGCTTTTATATTATTTTTGGGACTAACCTATTAACCGGAGGCCCAACCCAAATTGCTGTTTTTTTGCCTATTTCAGTGTTTCGCAGAAAAATAATATCAAACGGAATGAAACCTTCGGGAACGTGATTTTCGGAACAAACGTGATTCAAAGGACTTGGAGTGGACGTCAAGCAACAGACGAGGAAGCCACGAGGTAGGGGGCGCGCCTACCCCCCAGGGCGCGCCCTCCACCCTCCTGGGCCCCTCATGGCTCCACCGACCTACTTCTTCCTCCTATATATACCTACGTACCCCTAAACCATCGAAGAGCACCACGAAAACCTAATTCCACCACCGCAACCTTCTGTACCCGTGAGATCCCATCTTGGGGCCTTTTCCGGCGCTCCGCCGAAGGGGGCATTGGTCATGGAGGGCTTCTACATCAACACCATAGCCTCTCCGATGATGTGTGAGTAGTTTACCTCAAACCTTCGGATCCATAGTTCTTAGCTAGATGGCTTATTCTCTCTCTTTGGATCTCAATACAAAGTTCTCCTTGATTCTCTTGGAGATCTATTTGATGTAACTCTTCTTTTTGCGGTGTGTTTGTCGAGATCCGATGAATTGTGGGTTTATGATCAAGATTATCTATGAACAATATTTGAATCTTCTCTGAATTCTTTTATGTATGATTGGTTATCTTTGCAAGCCTCTTCGAATTATCAGTTTGGTTTGGCCTACTAGATTGATCTTTCTTGCAATGGGGGAAGCGCTTAGCTTTGGGTTCAATCTGGCGGTGCTCGATTCCAGTGACAGTAGGGGAAACAACACATATTGTATTGTTGCCATCGAGGATAAAAAGATGGGGTTTATATCATATTGTATGAGTTTATCCCTCCACATCATGTCATCTTGCTTAAAGTGTTACTCTGTTCTTATGAACTTAATGCTCTAGATGCATGATGGATAGCGGTAGATGTGTGTCACTACAAGAAACCTGTTAATCCATGACAGTTTTCTAGTGACGTTCTGATAATCCGTCACATTCGATGATAGTTTTGTCTTATCCATCACAGAATCCGTCATCGATCAGCAGGATGCGAATATGCCCAGAAACCCAACGGAGCCCATAGTCTTTTTTTTTCCTGGACACTGTAGATTTTCAATTTTAATGAAAAAAATGAAATCAAGACTTGATCCCAAGACCTCTTGGGCTAAGATACTAGCGCATGACAACTATGCTACCTGCATGGCTAATGGAGCACTTGGACGTTTACTTTCTAGTAACACAACTAGAGTAGAAGTTTTAGTAAAAGAAAAGTGTGCCATGGATCAGATCGTGCACCTCTCACCTAGATGAATAGTTCAATACCAAATGATCAAGAAATCATGGTGTGACAGATTGCGAACATGAAGCTTTGCCCTCGTACACAACAACTATATATGTAATATGTGACTCCAAAATTTAATTCATGTTTATAAAAAGAATATGAATATAATTTGTTAATTCATCTATATGGGGATCAACATAGTCTAACTTATTTTCTAGAACTGCCATGGTCCGCCACGAAAAGCTTTGTTTTTACCGTTGTCCAAATGGTGACGGGCTGCTGCTGTTTTTTGAAGGAAACGGCTGTCCCTGCCTATGTGACGATCGGACTGCTGCTGCTATTTTTTAAGAAGGAAACTGCTGCCCCTGCCTATGTGGCGATCCCGTGTGAGGGAAAACTCGCGTTGTGATTGGTTGATGAAACCCTCCCACGGATCGCAGATCTAAACCATCTGCTCCTCTGAGATCTGACGGCAAGCAAACCTCCCCCTCGTTCTCATCTGTTCTTCAGTCCAGACGCGAACAACAGCCGCCGCACCACCCCACCTCCTTCCTTCCTCATCCTCTCATGGCGCCAACCCGCCGTACCATCTCCTCCACTCCTGGATCCTCTCTGTTATCCATGCATCCTCCCGTTTCGACGACTGCCCGGCATGCCCAGCTACCCCTCAACCAGCGCCTGCCTGCACTCCCACCGCGCCGCCGTAGTGTCCTCTCCTTTGGCTGGATCCCGCTGAGATCTGCGAGTCCATGGCTGTTGGAAATATGCCCTAGAGGCAATAATAAATAGTTATTATTATATTTCCTTGTTCATGATAATCGTTTATTATCCATGCTAGAATTGTATTGATAGGAAACTCAGATACATGTGTGGATACATAGACAACACCATGTCCCTAGTAAGCCTCTAGTTGACTAGCTCGTTGATCAATAGATGGTTACGGTTTCCTGACCATGGACATTGGATGTCGTTGATAACGGGATCACATCATTAGGAGAATGATGTGATGGACAAGACCCAATCCTAAGCATAGCACTAGATCGTGTAGTTCGTATGCTAAAGCTTTTCTAATGTCAAGTATCATTTCCTTAGACCATGAGATTGTGCAACTCCCGGATACCGTAGGAGTGCTTTGGGTGTGCCAAACGTCACAACGTAACTGGTGGCTATAAAGGTACACTACGGGAATCTCTGAAAGTGTCTGTTGGGTTGGCACGAATCGAGATTGGGATTTTTCACTCCGTGTGACGGAGAGGTATCTCTGGGCCCACTCGGTAGGACATCATCATAATGTGCACAATGTGACCAAGGAGTTTATCACGGGATGATGTGTTACGGAACGAGTAAAGAGACTTGCCGGTAACGAGATTGAACAAGGTATCGGGATACCGACGATCGAATCTCGGGCAAGTATCGTACCGCTAGACAAAGGGAATTGTATACGGGATTGATTAAGTCCTTGACATCGTGGTTCATCCGATGAGATCATCGTGGAACATGTGGGAGCCAACATGGGTATCCAGATCCCGCTGTTGGTTATTGACCGGAGAGTCATCTCGGTCATGTCTGCATGTCTCCCGAACACGTAGGGTCTACACACTTAAGGTTCCGTGACGCTAGGGTTATAGAGATATTAGTATGCGGTAACCCGAAAGTTGTTCGGAGTCCCGGATGAGATCCCAGATGTCACGAGGAGTTCCGGAATGGTCCGGAGGTAAAGAATTATATATAGGAAGTGCTATTTCGGCCATCGGGACAAGTTTCGGGGTCACCGGTATTGTACCGGGACCACCGGAAGGGTCCCTGGGGTCCACCGGGTGGGGCCACCTGCCCCGGGGGGCCACATGGGCTGTAGGGGGTGTGCCTTGGCCTATATGGGCCAAGGGCACCAGCCCCAAGAGGCCCATGCGCCAAGAGTAGAGGAAAAGGGAGAGTCCTAAAGGGGGAAGGCACCTCCGAGGTGCCTTGGGGAGGATGGACTCCTCCCCCCCCCTTGGCCGCACCCTTCCTTGGAGGAAGGGGCAAGGCTGCGCCCTCCCCCTCTCCCTTGGCCCTATATATAGTGGGGGAAAGGGAGGGAAATCAAACCTAAGGCCTGGCGCCTCCCTCTCCCTCCCATGACACATCTCCCTCCTCCCGCAGCGCTTGGCGAAGCCCTGTTGGAATCCCGCTACTTCCACCACCACGCCATCGTGTTGTTGGATCTCCATCAACCTCTCCTCCCCCCTTGCTGGATCAAGAAGGAGGAGACATCGCTGCTCCGTACGTGTGTTGAACGCGGAGGTGCCGTCCGTTCGGCGCTAGAATCATCGGTGATTTGGATCACGACGAGTACGACTCCATCAACCCCGTTCTCTTGAACGCTTCCGCGCGTGATCTACAAGGGTATGTAGATACACTCCTCCCTCGTTGCTAGATGACTCCATAGATAGATCTTGGTGACACGTAGGAAAATTTTGAATTTATGCTACGTTCCCCAACAATGGCAACCGTCGGCGGATCACGGCGCGCCCACAAGCGTCCTCCCTCCCTACACGTTTATGGCAACCACCACCATCCCCTTCCCTCACCTCTAGGCTCCCCTGCCCATTTCTCTCCCCACCGGCCCGATCTAGTCCCTGCGGCGTCGGTCTGGTCGATGCAGGTCACTGCAGGGAGCGAGCGACCCCTTTGTTCATGTGCTGAACTGCGGGGATGCACAGAGCCGCCACCGGTGATGTGCCGTGCTAGGACGCTGCAGTCCTTCGTCGCCACGACCCCGCATCCGTCTCCTACACAGTCGGATTCTCCGTCGACCACAAAAAAACAGGATTCTCCGTCGACCCCGACAGGCTTTGAGTCGCTCGCCCCACCAGGTTCCCCTTCCTCTCTACTTTCAATTTTTTTGAGGTTGTCTTCAGGTTTGTCGATGCGCAGGCAATGTCGAGCACGGGTTGACGCGAGATATTGGTGGATAAGGTTCTATCTCTGATGATGTCGGCGGCGTTGGCCGGATCTGCGTCCAGAAATCCACGGAATGACCACGCCCTTGACAGAATTAGCATAGGGTGTTTGTATTGTTAGTTTCTTGTGTTTTGCTGTCCTTGACAAATGTATTGTCCGGAAATATCTGTACTTTTAAGTTTTTCTTTTTCATGTAATTATGTGTGCTGTGTATGTATGTATTGCTTTTATTTAATGATATGAGCATATATCTTCTAGAAAATTTATACTGGTTTAGATTTTTGTTTTTAGGGGTGGCTCAGAGTTTGCTACGATGAGGAGAAATGAGATGGGTTAATTCCTGAGATTGAAACTAGTGGGCCTTGGATAGACCTAAAATTTAACGGGCCAAAATTCTTGTTGGGCCAATTACTTCATGGGCCGCCACGTCACATCCATGTCAGCTTTTGATGTGGCACACAAGTTAATGCCGTTATGAGCATGTCCGTTAAGTGCCATCCATCACGGTCAAGAATCCGTCATGCAGTGTGCGATGGTCAAATTATGACGCGATATACATGACGGATTTTTAATCCGTCATGCATTACCTTCCATGATGGTTTTGCACATGTCTGTGACGGATCCAAACTGTCATGTATTAACAGAATTCTTGTAGTGGTGGAGTAATAGTAGTAGATGCAGAATCGTTTCGGTCTACTTTTCACGGACATGATGCCTATATACATGATCATACCTAGATATTCTCATAACTATGCTCAATTCTATCAATTGCTTGACAGTAATATGTTTACCCACCGTAATACTTATGCTATCTTGAGAGAAGCCACTAGTGAAACCTATGGCCCCCGGGTCTATTTTCCATCATATTAATCTCCCGTCAACAAGCTATTTCTATTACCGTTTATTTTGCTTTCTTTACTTTCAGTCTTTATCATAAAAATAACAAAAATATTATCTTATCATGTCTATCAGATCTCACTCTCGTAAGTGACCGTGAAGGGATTGACAACCCCTTTATCGCGTTGGTTGTGAGGTTCTTATTTGTTTGTGCAGGTGTGTGGGAATTGAGTGTGGCCTCCTACTGGATTGATACCTTGGTTCTTAAAAACTTAGGAAATACGTATGCAACTTTTTTGCATCACCCCTTCCTCTTCAAGGGAAAACCAACGCAGTGCTCAAGAGGTAGCAGCCCTCACGGTATCTGTCACACCGGCCCTCTTCAATAAATGTATAATCTCTCGTTTCCATTGCCTTTCGGATGTTCCACGTCGCACACATGTCTTTGCAGGCCGGCGTAAGCCCGTGCACCATATTGTACACCATCGTTGACCAAAAGGTGGACACGGGGAAGGCGATGATAATGAAGCCGAAGGAACCATTGTTCCACACCCGGCCGATACCCCCTGATGTCTTCAAGGTTTCTGTGGTCAATGTAAAATCGGGCCACGAGAATTTGGCTCCTCCCGTACTAGGGGGGATGACGACGAGACCTCGCGGCAGCTTGGTGGATGCAATGGGTGGGTCATGTGGTGGCCAAAGGGTCTGCTTTGTCTGGAGGCGGCCAGGAGCACACCCACGAGCACGCAGCCTCAGCAAGGTATCAACATCAACACCCACCTACCCAATTAGCGTCGGCTGTCATGCAAGCTGATAGCGGACGGGGTGAGGAAGAGGCTCCATTAGTCGCTGATGACGTCACCATAGATGAGGATGAGGATGACGATGACACTAAATAGTATCTCAACATTGGCGCCTCTGATGAGTACTCAGCTTTGAACGTCATGAGTCGGTGCCTGAATTGCCGCCTCCGGAGGCTGAACGTATTATAGACGAATTTCTAGTAGGAAAGAAGCATAGGAAGAGATGGAGGAAAGGCAACAAAGTTGCTTCTATGATCCAGCCGCCTCAGCAGTCTCGTGTTCAAGACTGTATACCTATCCCCGGTGCAGCAAAATGGCATATCGCCGGTGAACCAATCCTACCTAAGGCAGCGTTAGAGGCCACACACGGCAATCTAAGGAGACTTCATGACGATGTTCTGCAGAGAGAGAAAAGCCTCATCGCCTCGGAAAATCCAGGATATCCACTCAATGTGGTTAATGTGCCGCGGCAAAGGTCGTACGTCCGCTCATGCCCCGTGGACAAGTTCTTCCTCCGATTCGATTACATCTTCAACATGTTTCACTTGAAGAAACTCGATTTTACGTTTGTTTGCCTTTTTGCCTTGAAGATGAACTACATCATTGGGATTGAGAAGATACCTTATATTTGTGTCATTGACGCATACTTCATGCACGAGGGCTTCTTGGCAGTCTGCGCAGAGCACCGTGAATACGCGAGGGACTACATCGTCGATTTCATGGTCGCTAATAAGGACAAGGAGGTGATTATCTTGCCTTATCATCCCCTATAAGTCATCCGCGCGGATATCCTTCCTTGGATTTCAATCATTCGTTTGCTTGGTGGATGCTAATTAATTTGAGGTGTACTTATTTTGTGCAGTGCCGAGGGCGCCGTCCTCATCATCCTTTACCCTCGATACTCCCATGCTCTTTACTTGGACTCGTCGAAGAACAAGAACAAAAAGCATTACACCCACATCAAGTCCATTCTCGACAGTGCTATCTTTTACTACGACGCACGGGTTGGAGAGATCAAGGACAAGAAGAAAAAGGACAGAAGGCCCACCTTCGGCCATAAGACCGACTTCTGCTGCATCCAGCAACCGAGTGATTCTATTAGTGATGGACTCTATGTCCTACACCACATGTTGGAGTACAGACGGGATCATAAGGACCTTCGCATGTCACCTAAATCTGGCGATGCCCATATTCTGCAATGGGCAAAGAACGTAGGAGATATCACGGATTATCGACTTCGAGCTGTGTTCTATCACATCCAACATGCACTTGCCCAAGTCATCGCGAAGGAGGTCCTCGGCAAAACAGGTCTGTTCTATGAGGAAGGGCAAATGTCGTGGGAAGACGTCCGAACACGCTTAGCCGCTCAACGTCTCGACCTGAAGCCTTTCACGAAGCTCGGGGACTATCTTCCTGACTTGGATGGATGGAACGACATGTTGGAGTGATTGTCTATATATGACAATGTGTCCGTTTAGTCCATACTTTCTAAATGACAAAACTTTGAGTTATGGACGACGAAACTTTATTTGCGATGTAATTAAATCGTCCTCCTGAACTAGCGAAGATCACTCTGGTTAGGGCATTTTGTGTACGATGAACTTTGTTATTTATGCTTATGATATGTTGCTTCTATTTTTGCCAACTCTCTCTCTTTCTGTTGCTCAACTATGTATGTTGCATATCATCGACTCGTGTGACGATGCAATGCAAGTGCATAGATCATCGATGACGAAGAAGTGCAACGCCACGAGTATACGACGAGTGGCCGAAGTGTCAGGCCCAGGTGTACCGGTTTCCGGTTTTCGAGCGACAGCCAGTAGTTAGTTTAGGTTCACGCTAGTGCAAGAGAGGGATACGAACTCGTGTACGCATAGTACCGCTCTCACTCATAGTGATAGCTCTTCTCGCGTATATCATTGTATATATGGATGACGATGTAGTTGCAAGTAATCGAGACTTGTATCGCTATTTTTGAGATGATGATGAGAGACCACTTTGTGTTGGATAATGATTATGATAATGACATGATTTGATGAGACTATCTGTATGTATATGCTATGATTATATTTGTATGTGTTTGATATGCTAAAGATTATTGTATAAAGCCTGTTCAAATACAAAACAAACATGCAGAAAAAAATAAAACCAATAAAACTAGCAGTAGCGAGGGGAATAAAGTTAGCAGTAGCACTCTCTTACCAGTAGCGTGTCCTGGTTAAAAGCGCCGCAGCTATTAGCAACAACGCGTGGCACCAAAGCCCGCTGCTGCTAGCCATGCATATAGCAGTAGCATGGGACGACACGTACTACTACTACATGTTAGCTGTAACGCCTTATCAGTAGCGCGTCACCCCGCGCTACTGCTAGGTGAAATACCCGTGCTACTGCTAGGCTTTTCCCTAGTAGTGCATCATCGCATCCACCGTGTGATTGTCTTTGCTTCACAGCCAACCCTTCCTAGTACACCTCAAAGCTTGCCCTTTTGCCAGATCCAATGCTCGTGGACCCAGATGCGCTGCCATGGCCTTCAGTTGTGCCCCTCTTCAAGGTCACGGGATACCCTAGGTCCGATTCCTCCGGACTGGATGGCGACGGCGTCTCGGTGTCGTCCTCCTTGAAGGCGCTATCTTTGATCGCTCGTGGTGTCCCTGGTGTTGGCTCTGGCGATGTTAGTCTTCTTCCTGGTTCAATATTACCGTTCTTGGCTCTGGTCTTGATAGCTTTAGCTGTGTTGTATCCTTTGTTTGGGACGAGTATCCCTTCTCTCTTCGCTCCAGGCACCATTATCACATCTGCTTGCGTTTGTGTCATGTTGTACCATTCGTTGCACTAATTTTGTTCCTCCGGTCAATGAAAAGATACGCAATCTTTGCATATTCGCGAAAAAATGAACGGCATGTACATACAACCTGACTGTACTTCACCTAGCTGATGGTACATCAAACGAGCAATCAAATGTTTTGCCACCTCTAAAATGTTTAAAAACTCTTAAAAAATTGCAGGGAAAAATTCGAATTCTGCATGACTTGTTCGTCAAACAAAGTCAGAAATTCTTAAACATACGGTTTGGTGTCCTTTCAATGGGCTCGCTGCACGTCAAAATGTCTCAGAAATTGTGCTAGAATTGATTTTGGGCGCACAAAAAAGAGAAACAAGGTAATTTTTAAATCAATAGGAGAAAGAAAATCAATAGATTGTTACTTTAGGAAAGTTTCTATTACTCGTACAGCGTGCTCCGACCTGTCACAGCTTCGATCCATTTTCCTTGCGCGTGACACAGTACTCTTAGTCTCTGGCTAATCATCCTTAGAAGCTTGACACAGGCCGTAGGATGGGCATCTAACGGTTGAGGGTGAAGTAATTCTCACGAGACATTAAGTCACACGTCATGTGATTAGCTAGCTGTTTGTCCGCCATTTATCCTTTCTATTTCCCTTTCCGCGTTTTGTCCGCCATTTCTCCTTTCTATTTCTACTTGGCCGCCCGGTATAAGATGATCCAACCCACCCCTGGCCCTCTCCAAACCACCAGCCACAAACCCTAGCCGCAACCATCCATCAGACTGGTGGACAAGCCCCCTGTAGCCGCAGCCGCCTCCATGGAACCAGCGACTGGCAGGCCGTTCTACTGTTTCATTCCCGGCGCAGACGCCAGCGGCCATGAAAGGTCAGTGAATTAGATGTTGGATCGATTTTCTTGTTGCCTTCTTAATATAATTCGGCTGATTCCAATTCGTTAGATCTAATCTCGTGAATATTTATTCATGTTTTGTTTCAAATTAAGCTAAGCGTAGATCCACTGAATCTCCTTTGCAGTATCATCCCAATGACTGATGGGAGGAACTGGGACGACCTCCCGGACGAGCTCGTATCCAAGGTGGCGGAGCTCCTGCTGCGCTCAGATGTGACCGACTACATCCACCTGAGAGACATTGTAAGGTACGGCTCCCACGCCCACCGTGGTGCTCCTCGTGGCGGTATCGGTGTGGTCCATTGACATGGTCCTCTACGCGAGGCCTGGCGACGCCGTGTGGCAGTGGCAATTCTTCTTCCCAAACGAGGACGGCGAGCTTCCGTTGTTCCAAGGCAAGGGCAGCCTCTCCCTGGGGGGCAACTTCTACGTCCCCACCAGCTCAGGGGACGTCCTCAAGCTGGAGCTCCACCCGCAGCCTCACTTCGTGTACGCGGCCACGCAGCAGGAGGTCACTAATCAGGCTAGTCACTTACACTTAAACCTGAGGTCCTACCTGGTGCCGTCTGTCGATGCAGGGATGCTGCTGGTGGTTCGTAGGTTCGAGAACATTGCCGGATACATAGCCATGTCCAACGTAGTGTTCGAGGTGAACCTCGCAGAGGCCACCCTTACTACTACAGGACCACAAGGACATCGGCAATCGGAGTATTTTTCTCCGGTGGTTGACGCTCGGCACGCACTTAGAGTGTCCAAGTAGTTAATTAACAGATATCAGGAAAAAGTGTGCTCAGATGATGAGAGATTGTGTCTGTTTTTTTCGTCTATTGAACAATTTGCTCTCCATTATTAATTAATTCCAGTTCGATCGTGGTAAACCTTTTAGTTTATTTATCAATTTCTCAAGATCGATTTCTTCCTGGAACAAGTATAACAGAACCTCCGTCACTGTACTACAACCACAAAGTATGACACGAAGATTTCAGCTGGATGGACTATTCTATTTCAACTCTTAACCGAGCTACTGTGTCATCCATCATGTTATGTTTTCAGGAATGCAATCCATGTTATCTAGGTAGAAATTGATAATATATGTACAAGTAAATACGTTTTTTGTTAGTTCAAGATTTCTAATCCATATGACATATCCCGCGTGTGGAATGTCCGGTTTTGTACGTAGGATTCGTAGTGCATTTTAGTTTATTTAAAAAATTCTCTGCCCTTCCTTTTTATTACGAGCTATTTTATTTTATCCAACTTCATATAATACTTTTCTGTTATCCTGGTTTAGGAATCTCCATACCTAAAGAGAGTGTGACCTTTGCAAAGTTATCTAATATGTCTGCTCAAACATTTACAGTGGATAATTATTACTCATATGTACTGTTTCTCCTAAAGTATGTTTGTAACATTATTAGGATTTAGAGTCCAGACGAATTGATTCCATAAATATGTTTCTCGGCACACTATAACGAGTAGAGTACTGAGCAGTTACCTGCTCTGAGGGTAAGAAGAGCTAGCTGACATAGCGAAAATATTTGTATGACTATAGTTGTGCCTAGAATTTCTGTTGGATCCACTATTCTATTTTGTCTCGACCTAGTGTATGTCCAATCTATGTTATCTGCCTGTATATCCGATCCATATTAAAGATAAAAAATAGATAATATGTACAACTAAATTCCTTGTTTCTTAGTCCAAGATGTGTAATGGTTTATCCCACGTGTGGAATTTCTGGTTTATAGTATTTGTAGTTCATCTGATTTTATTCCTACGAATTGCTCAGCACTTCGATCACTTATACGAGAAATTTCATGGGATCCAACTTCATAGAATATTTTATATCTTTTGCATAACAATTATTAATCAAAGAGACACAAAAAGATCTGGTAGCCAGATTTAAGGTAGCAATGACATTCTAGTTCTATTATTTTCTGTTATGGGGAATCTCCCTATGTCTAAAAAGCACGATCCGTGCAAAGTTATTTACTATGTCTTCTCAAATGTTTACATTGGATGTTTATTAACCATATATATAGTTTCTCATAAAATATGTCCACAGTTTTTGTAACCGTTAGGATTTTCAGTCAATATATATGAATTGATTCATAAGATTTCTTATGCACTTCATTTCATACAAGAATATTCATTGGATCAAACTCCCTATAACAATTTCTATTATTTTCATGAGACGAGTCAAATGACTATACAGACATGTTTGATTTAAGCTAGCATGGTATTGTAGTCCTAGTTTTTTTTTTCTCTCTTGTGGTATGAGAACTCCCCTAATCAAAGAGTTGAAAACTGCATGTGGCACCTTAGGAATCTCTCCATGTCTAGAAAGCATGACATTGAAAAGTAATCTAATGAAAGAAAAAAATTAGAAGGATGTTCCATTACACAACCCTTCATCGGTTTTGGGTTCCGATAATGCCCAACAAGAGCTAATACCCTAGTATATTCAGGCTTTAGAACCGATTGGGAGAGTTAAGTATCCCAGTCGGTTCAACAAAAAACAATTAACAAATTCTACTTAACAATATCTATTTGCAAATATTTACACTTATTGTTTGCTGATAATTTGCACGCTTTATGGTATAGTGTATATTTGCAAATTTCAATACTGCTGATGAGAGATTTTGTCTGTTTTTTCGTCTATTGAACAATTTGCTGCCAGTTATTAATTAATTCCAGTTCGACCTTGTAAACTGTTTAGTTTATTTATAAATTTCTCAATATTGATTTCTTCCTGAACAGGTATAACAGAACCTTCTTTGTGAATGTACTACAACCACTGAGTATGACAGGATGATTTCAGTTGGATGTACTATTCTATTTCCACTCTTAATCTATAATGTGTCATCCATGTTATGTTTGCAGGAATGCAATCCATGTTATCTGTGTAGAATTGTTAACATATGTACAAGTACATACATTATTTTTTAGTTCAGGATTTATAATCCTTATGATTTATCCTGCGTGTGCAACGTCCGGTTTTGTACGTAGGATTCACAGCCCGTCTGATTTTGTTTAAAAAATTCTCTGCACTTCCTTTCTTATTACGATTTTTTTTATTTTATCCAACTTCACATAATATTTTCTATCACTTTCATATAAGATCGATCAGCTAAATGGCCATAAAGATATGTTGGATTTAAGGCAGCATTTACATTTTAATAAATGGGATCCAACTTTATGGTACGAGAAATTTCATGGGATCCAACTTCAGAGAATATTTTCTATCCTTTTCATATCATTTATCAATCTCCATGTCTAGAAAGCATGACCTTAATTTGCAAAGTTATCTAATATGTCTGCTCAAAGATTTACATTGGATGTTTATTAACCATGTGTATAGTTTCTCATAAAATATGCCCACAGTCTTTGTAACCATTAGGATTTTCAGTTCATATATATGAATTGATTCATATGATTGTTCTAACACACTTCATTTCATATAAGAATATTAATTGGATCAAACTCCCTAGAATATTTTCTATTATTTTCATTTGATGAGTCAAATGTCTATACAGACATGTTGGATTTAAGAGAGCATGGCATTGTAGTCCTATGTTTTCCCCTCTTCTTGTGGTATGAGAACTCGCCTAACAAAAGAGTTGAAAAAGTGCATGTGGCACCTTAATTAGCAATCTCTCTATCTCATGAAAGCATGACCATGAAAAGTAATCTAATGAAAGATAAAAAAAAACTTTAGAAGGAGGTTCTATTACACAACCCTTGGTCGGTTTTGGGTTCCAACAATGCCAAACAAGAGCAAATACCCCAGTATATTCAGGCTTTAGAACCGATTGGGAGAGTTAAGTATCCCAGTCGGTTCCACATAAAACTATTAAGAAATTCTACGCTACAATGTTTATTTGGAAATTTTTACACTTATTGTTTATTGATAATTTGCATGCTTTATCCTGCAGTGTATATTTGCAAGTTTTAATACACCCTCCATTTTTATTTACTCTGCAGATTAAAGTTGACTGAAGTCAAACTTCGTAAAGTTTGACCAAATTTATATAAAAAAAGTACAAAGATTTACTATAAAAAATCTATATGATGTGAAAGTACATTCAATAATACATCTGATGGTATTTATTTGTTATTGCATATGTTAATACTTCTGTATATAAATTTTGTCAAAGTTTAAAAAGCTTGACTTTGACTAAAGCTAATGCACGGACTAAAAAAACAGAGGTAGTACTGCTGAAAATTTACAAGTTTACGCGGCAGTAAGTTATCTTAGTGCGAAAAACGGTGCCAAAATTAGCACGCAGAATATAGGGGTGTGAAGGGGGAAGCTAGAAAATGTGCGCCCAAATGCAGTACACGTGCATGCAACTCATTGCCTAGACATAGCTTGGTGCAGCACCCATCTTCTATCCACTATTAGTCGGCATACCAGATGCATGCAAGTCGAGTGGGCACGATCTGAACCCAGGGGCATCTGCATCCATTTTTAAAAAAATAAATTTTAAGTACGTTTTAAAATGTCAAAAAATGAAAAGAAAATTTCATGCATACATGTTCACAAATGTATGTGCGCGACGCAAAGTTTTGTGCAAAAATATGTTTTTGTTTTGTCTCTGCAAAAAAAAACAAATTCATGTGCTTCTAAATAGCGTTTCACGAAATAATTTTTTGTCTCTTTTGCGCAGGCCACAAAAAAGTTTAACTATGAAACTTTATGCACGCACATAGAACATGAATACGTACCCCTGCCGCCTTTTTTGGATTTTTTTAGCATTTAGAAATGTGTTTTTCAAAGTGGGTTCATATGTGTCCGGGTTCATCCATGCACTTCCCCATGCAAGTCCTACTATTGTTCCAGATACTTACGATAACCATGCTAGGTTGTCCTACCTATTGCAGAACCAGAAACATACCGCAGGATGAACATCCAGTGGCCTGTAGTGGGGGTACCACACCAAATCCTCACTTTATGTGCATGATCATCTGCTATTTATCACATGTAGCATGAAGAAACAATAGATTATCAATTAAAGAAAACGAAAAGAAACACGTGGTCGTTGGTATTTTGATATCAATCCTCTCTAACCTGCATCTGGGTTAACTCTCTAATCCATCTTCTGTAGCTAGTTGAAAGGTGAACTGGGGTTGAGAGATTGAGTGGATAGGTCATAGGTAGGATGAGACAGAAGTGAAGTGAAGTTCTTCCAAACTCATCTTATGTGCCTTCCGCATTTTGCAGATAAAATTTATTGTCTACCACCACAGCACTTCATGGTCTAGGGGATGTTCTTGCGGATGCCTCTCATTCCACTATCAGATTTCTTTTTATTCTTGTCTCTCTGTCTTGCTACCAAATCTTGACAGAAGTCCGCCATTTGTGTAAGCTAGAGAATAGGAAATAAGACAGTCAGACTCGATAAGCTGAAGATAGTGAGTTTGACATACCTCTAACTATGACTGGAGGTAGTATATTATATGTAAGTGATGCCCATGTGAAGTTGGCGGGCACATTAGCTACATCTTTTAATGTCGAAGCAGTCTCATAAATTACATCCAAAACTCTGCAAGTGCATGTGATGCAATTCATCCACATCTACTATTTATAATAAAACCACGTAAGAGTATTTTCATATGAGTCACTTCTGGAACAAATGTCTACGCCAAGACCCAAACTGCGGGAACTCGGAAAAGACTGGATATTCCGAGAGTACTTGTCAGCAAAGAGTGGCACACTGCACAGACATGCCGGCGCTGAGAGTCTGGTAAAAGGAACTCGGCAAACAAAACAGACTCGGCTTACACATGGCAAAATGAGTCCACGTGGCACGGCCGGTCGCTTGATTTTATGGATATTGATACAAAAATGCTAGACATACAAAGATTTACAAGCTCTTTTCATCTAACAACCAATCACAAACCTCTCCACCCCTGATTTTCAGGGGATGGGCCGTCCCGCTTACTTGTTGACCAATAAAAACTAACTCACCTGTAAAAACCTGTAAACTGTTTGTACGTGTAGCATTGCCGATATTGATATGCATGCATGTATTGTATGGATAATCGGATAGATTATATGGATATTGATATTAATGTTTTATACTTTTTAGTTTTTTCTTTATCTTTTATAAATTCAAAGAGGATAGGATATAACATTTTAATTTGTTTATATAGATGTAGCTAGGTCAATTCATGCCTACTATAGTTTAGCAATATGGAAAGGGAAAGGAAATTGAAAACGGAAGTTAATTAGTACAAATTGCTATGTTTTGTTGAATTGGGGATATTTGCACTAGCTAGAGTTTTTGTTGTGAATATATAATGCCATCACGTGAGATGGAAGGTGTTCAATTTTTTGTGATGCATATGTAATCAGTCAAGCCGCTTCCGAGGGAGGATATAGTTTTCAAGAGGGTATGTGTCAAGTTTGTGAAGAAAGTGTGGGGCCATTTTTGCGTTGGCCTCGAAACTTTTTCTGCACTCAAATGAGGCCACAACATTACACGCTCAAGCCCTGACCTTGAAATAAATTCAGGATAAATGTGAGCACGGGGATTTGAAACCTATTGGTCTCGGGATACCACTGTCCTTCTAACCATCCAACCATATGTTGGTTCGTTTTTTTTTTTTTGAGAACCATGGAAAAACCTACACCATGGTGGTTACAATCTCCTTCATCATTACAGCTATTGCATCATCCGGGACCATTGCAATCAGACTAAAGTCCCCGGTTCTTCTAGCTATGGCTGCTAATTCATGAGCAAGAGAGTTTTTGTTTCGGTTGACGACGCTGACTTCCCAACTGGAGAAAGCATACATCTTCCTCTTGGCATTGGCCAGGACTGCACGGCAGGCTGATCTGCACTCCCATTTCGCCGACTAGAGCAGCCCTCCAATGCTCGCGCAGTCTGTTTCTAAGATGATATGTCCTTTGAAAAGGCCTGCAAAAGTGGTTATCCCTAGCTCGACGGCTGCACCCTCTGCTTCTTCTCCTGAGTGGCAGCGGTCAAGGCGTTTGCGGATGGACTTGAGCACCCGGCCCAGGTGGTCTCTGGCTACTGCTCCTCCCCATGCCTCACCAGATTCATGCAGGAAAGCAGCATCTATATTCAACTTTGCTGCATCAGAAGGTGGAGCCCCCCAGTAGTTTGCACCCGGCTGCAGAGGTACATGAACGATTGTTGGGAAAGTTGATAACTTGTTTTTGTTCCTCTCCTCGAGTGGGTCGTCGTCAGCTACTATCAGGTCCGCATGTAGCCTCAGTAATCCATGCACCACACCCGAGACTGTCTCTTTTCCGTCACCATGTATGACACTGTTCCACAGATTCCACGACTGCCAGAGTACCAACATAATTTTCCTCCTGAATTCCTCGGGGTTTGCAATTAACAGCAACTGCAGCCAATCCGCACCCGTCTCTCTAAACTCCGATTCATTTGGGAGAGCCCGGTGTTCCCTCATCTCATTGCATGCCTCCACGCCAGGCTCCTGGTACATACAATGATAGCATGATATTCGTCCTCCCTACACATGCCACATATCTCACATACATCATCGGTGGCAATGGTTCTTTTGCATGCATTATGTTTGGTGGCAAGCGAGTTGGTGGCTGCTCTCCAACCAAAGATTTTAACTTTGTTTGGAATCCTCGCTTTCCAAATAGCATCCCAAATTCTGCGGTCGCCCGGTTCGCATATAGAGCTAGAGGCTGATGCACTATTGTTTCTTTTCAAAGAGTGCAAGTTTGTATGCACTCCCACTACTAGGAAAAACCCTAGCAGCAGCGCGGATTCTAGGTATATCAGTAGCGCGGGGTCCGTCGCTACTAATAAGACGCTATAGCTAACCCGTAGCAACATCGCGTGCGCGCCCGCGCTACTGCTATACAAGTTTAGCAGCAGCGTGTTGCGTGGAAGCTCGCTACTGCTAATAGCTCTAGCGCGCTTTGTCTGGATGCGCTACTGCTACCGTAACGCTGCTGCTAACTTTTCTCCACTCGCTACTGCTAATTTTAGTAGTTTTGTATTTGAACAGGCATTATACAAGAATCTTTAGCAGATACAAATGTCATCATGATACACATACAAATGGCTGCGATACCACAAATATAATCATAGCATATACATACAAATAGTCTCATCATGATCATCATCCAACACAAAGTGGTATCTCGTCATCATCTCGAAAATAGCGATACATGCAAGTCTCGAATACTTGTAACTACAACGTCATCCATCTAAACAATGGCATACGCGAGAAGAGCTATCACTATGAGTGAGAGCGGAACTATGCAGTACATGAGGCGGCGGTTACGAGTCCTCTCTCGCGCTAGTGTGAACCTCAAGTAACTAGCTTCTCCTTCTTATCTGCTTTTGAAGCCTTTATGGCTGGTGCCCGAGACCCCATTCACTTGCACCTGACGCTCAGGACACTCGTTGTACACCCCCGCAACCTTCCCTTTGTACACGACATAGCACTACCATCTCGCCATCAAGAAACTAGGTACCTGTTAGAGATGCATCTTCATCAAGAGGATGTACAATCATATGCAACAAAATTTATTAGAGCAACACGAAAAAGAAAGGGTTAGCAACTAGATGCAACATACAGTACGCAAACTAATTAACTAGAGGTACGCAGGTCATCGTACCCAAACTAACAAAGTAGCGTTACGCAAGTTCGGCAGGGACCGTGGACATCACAAAGTTTCATCGCTACAGGAAGTATACAAGTTCAACCGACACATATCATCATCATCGACATCGTAAATCACTAGAAGTTCCATCCTTCCATATCATCGAGGATGGACCCTAGCTTCTTGAACGGCGTGAGGTCTTGACGTTGCATGACTATGCGGCTTCGGACGTCAGCTCGCGATATAGGGCCGTGGTGGAACATCCCCTTCTCATCGACGACTTCTTTCATGATGATCGTCCCAGTGTCCCTTTGGATGCCAAAGAAGTCATCTCTAAGTTTATAATCCGATTCTCCATGAGATTCTAGCCACTTATGGATATGATCATCATTTCTGCTTGTCATGCGAAGCTTTTGGTGATCTGCGCTGAACTCAATCATGAGATGGAGGATGTAGAATCCATCATTCTTGCTTGGTTTTGGGACATGGATGCAGCAGAAGTTAGTTTTATGCGCGAAATCCATCTTATTCTTCATTTGTTTCCTGATCTGCATGTGGCGACCTCTAATGCTGAAGCCTTGGAGAGCATCATCTATAATATTCATTATGTGGGTGTAGTCCTTCTTCTTGTAATCTGTGGAAGGGTCGAAATACACGGCATGGGAGACTCGCGGGTAAAGAAGGATAAGGACGGCGCGCTTGTTGCTGTTTTTTTTGCCTATTTCAGTGTTTCGTAGAAAAAGAATATCAAACGGAGTCCAAACGGAATGAAACCTTCGGGAACGTGATTTTCGGAACAAACGTGATTCAAAGGACTTGGAGTAGACGTCAAGCAACAGACGAGGAAGCCACGAGGTAGGGGGCGCGCCCTCCACTCTCGTGGGCCCCTCATGACTCTACCGACCTACTTCTTCCTCCTATATATACCTACGTATCCCCAAACCATCGAAGAGCACCACGAAAACCTAATTCCACCGCCGCAACCTTCTGTACCCGTGAGATCCCATCTTGAGGCCTTTTCCGGTGCTCCGCGGGAGGGGGCATTGATCACGGAGGGCTTCTACATCAACACCATAGCCTCTCCAATGATGTGTGAGTAGTTTACCTCAGACCTTCGGGTCCATAGTTATTAGCTAGATGGCTTCTTCTCTATCTTTGGATCTCAATACAAAGTTCTCCTCGATTCTCTTGAAGATATATTTGATGTAACTCTTCTTTTTGCGGTGTGTTTGTCGAGATCCGATGAATTGTGGGTTTATGATCAAGATTATCTATGAACAATATTTGAATCTTCTTTGAATTCTTGTATGTATGATTGGTTATCTTTGAAAGTCTCTTCGAATTATCAGTTTGGTTTGGCCTACAAGATTGATCTTTCTTGCAATGGGGGAAGTGCTTAACTTTGGGTTCAATCTTGCGATGCTCGATTCCAGTGACAGTAGGGGAAACAACACGTATTGTATTGTTGCTATCGAGGATAAAAAGATGGGGTTTATATCATATTGCATGAGTTTATCCCTCCACATCATGTCATCTTGCTTAAAGCGTTACTCTGTTCTTATGAACTTAATACTCTAGATGCATGATGGATAGCGGTAGATGTGTGGAGTAATAGTAGTAGATGCAGAATCGTTTCGGTCTACTTGTCACGGATGTGATGCCTATATACATGATCATACCTAGA
>NC_053023.1:20262757-20335738 GCF_003073215.2 Triticum urartu
CGGGTGCCTCGCAGGCAGCATCGCCGGCCGTCTCGCCGCCCGTCTCGCCCCGTCACACAGGCCCGAGCTGGCGTTCATCATCCGAGTCTGCGTTACTCGAGCGACGAGTACCTCCTCGCCGCCTGCAGCGTGGAGCCATCCCCTATTCCTGCTTCCGCTCGCGTAGCCCTTCGTGATCCTCACTGGCTTGCCGCGATGCAGGAAGAGTTCGACGCTCTTCATCAGAACCGCACCTGGACACTGGTTCCCCGGCCTCCTCGCGCCAATGTCATCAGCGGCAAGTGAGTCTTTCGCCACAAGACCCGCTCGGATGGTACACTTTTTGTTGAATATATTACCCTGAAGAAACACAAGACTGTGGTTCGCATCACTCCATGGTCTGATGACATGGATTGTGAGAGTCTGATGGAAATTGCCTGGGTTAGAATCAGCAAGATCCCCTTAAACAAGAGATGTGAGAAGAATGTGGCATTTGTGGGTGGGCTTGTCGGTGTGACCTTGGAGATTGATATGTCTACTCTGAAAAGACCTTCATCTGTCTGGGCTAAAATTGGATGCCGCAGTGTGGATGAACTTCCTGTTTCTGCTGAGGGGTGCATGGGGGGACGTTTTTACAGATTTCTGTATGAAGTGGAAGAGGTTGTGGTTAGAAATCCTCCTGTCGAGGATGACCCTGTGGCTGTTAGGAACCAGGATAATAATAACATCACTACCCCCAAAAGAAAAAGACAAGAAGGAGGGGGATTGAATCCTCGAAAGGAGCCCAAGCTCCTGTTGAGCTTGGTAACTCCTCCTTCAGGGGGGGCAAGGCCTGTCGCCTGATTCCCTCTGAGAAAAAGCTTGACTCTGAGAAGACCAATGCAGTAAAGGACGACTCTTCTGATTCGTCGGAGAGTGATGAGGATACGACCCTGTTCATTGAGAGATTGGCAAATGAGCATTCTGCTCTGGTGTCCTATGACCTGGCATTTGAGAACAAGCAGAATTGCGAGGCTCAGGAGCTCGTGCCGGAATGCACAACTTGGGTGCGTGATATACAGGTGAATGATATACCATGTACTGTGAAAAAATCTTCTTACGCAGAAATAGTAACTGGTGTCTCGCAGGTGTCTGAGGTGGTGGGAGAGGCTGATCCTAATATGAAGATCTCAGATAATTATCTGGTACATTTACCATCACCTGACTGCGAAGATGAGATCGTCCCAACCCCCCCTTTGGTTCCTGAAGCTAACCTGAGGTTTAGTCTTCGCTGTGCTCAGGGGGGGCAGGCGGATATGATGACAAAGGCTATGGCTGTGAAGAAGAAAACCATGGAAGGTAATACTTCAAACCCCAGAACTAATTCTTTTGCTGCTTTAGGGGATGCTGAGTTGATATGTAGAGCTAATAAAATGGGAGTTTGCATTCCTAACAATGATTTCACATGCGTTGACATTTTACGCGAGCTTGAGGAGGCTAGAGAAAACTTAATGAATAAACAGAATTCTATGAACAAAGACAATGATGTCGATAATAACATGTCAGTGATTAATGGTTTAGGAAAAAAAGCCCCTCTTAGCTTAACTTGGCTGGAGCAAGATGAGTATTTTGAGGATGAGTTCGTTTCATCCAAGCATGGCAGTAAAAAGAAAACCCACAGATCATCGGTTAAGATTTCTAGGCCTGTGACTAGAAGTCAAAAGAACCTGGTGACTGAGGATAGGAAGAATGGTGGTAACTCTGCCCCGGCTCCTGGCAGGGTTACCAGGGCCAAGAAACAAAAAAAACCGTTCCAAATGAGAGGTCTCATTTGGAACTGTAGAGGGGTGGGCAAGAAAGGTATGGCCACCTGCCTCTCTGATCTAATTAGTGACCATACACTCGATTTCATAGGGTTGCAGGAGACTATGAAAAAAAACATCTCCTCTAAATGCTTGAGGAAGATTGACCCTTTTAATATATTTGAGTGGGTCTGGATCCCCTCAAATGGCAAATCTGGTGGGATTTTGGCTGGGGCCAGAAAAGGCAATTTAGACATTGTCCATAGCAACACTGGTAGATATTTGATCCAACTTGACTTGAAAGATATCAATAAGAAGAGTATATGGAGTATGTTAGTTGTGTATGGGCCAGCTCATGAAGATAAGAGGGAGGAGTTCCTGACTGAACTCACTCACTTCTGCTCCTCCATGGATAAGCCTTATATTGTGGGAGGCGACTTTAATATATTGAGAAATGGGGAAG
The DNA here is from genome assembly GCF_003073215.2 of Triticum urartu. NCBI lineage: Eukaryota > Viridiplantae > Streptophyta > Magnoliopsida > Poales > Poaceae > Triticum > Triticum urartu. Next base: position 20,264,981 of record NC_053023.1, read on the forward strand.
AAAAAAATAAGAAGGCCCATAACCATAAGTCCATGGATATGTTTAACTCTGTTATCAATGCTTTCGGCCTGAGAGAAATTTTTTGTAGTGGTGGCAAATACACCTGGACCAACAACCAATTCCATCCCACTTTAGAAAAGCTAGACTGAATCCTGATGTCTAGTGACTGGGAGGACCTATTTCCTCTCGTGACGGTTAGGAAGCTTGTTCGTGAGCTTTCTGATCACAATCCCTTACTCCTTTCCTCAGGCGACTTGGGTAGAGAAGCTCCTAAGCCTAGAGAGTTCAGGTTCGACCTGGCATGGCTCAAAAATGAGAACTTCTTGCCCTTAGTTGAGAAAATCTGGTCCAAAGCTGTTAAAGCAAAAGACCCTATAGATATTCTCAATATTAAGCTCAAAAGATTCACAAGATAGCCAATGGGCGCAAAAGAAAAAACACCATTCACACGTTGAAGTGTGGTGACGGGGAAATTGAGGGCACTGATAACCTAATCTCACACGCCATGGAGTTTTATAAGGATTTGTTCGGTCCAGCACCTGGTAACATCTTTCACATGGACCCTGGTGCGTGGGATGATTCGGAGAAACTTACGAAAGAGGACAACGAAGAGCTAACTAAGGACTTTTCTATGGAGGAGGTGAAAGAGGCTCTATTTGCAATGGATACCAATAGAGCACCTGGCCCGGACAATATTCCTGCAGAGTTCTACCAACATTGTTGGGATATTGTCAAAGATGATATTATGAGGATTTTTAGGCACTTCCATGATGGGACGCTTGATGTGCAGCGTCTCAACTACGGAGTGATCACTCTTCTTCCTAAAGTTTCGGGCGCTGAACGAATTCAACAGTTCCGACCTATCTGCCTCCTTAGGTGCCCGTATAAGTTGATTACTAAGACTATGGATAGGAGAGTTGAAAAGTACGCTGATAAGCTGATTAGTCTTTCGCAAAATGCCTTTGTGAAGGGTAGGAATATTATGGATGGTATCATGTCTCTTCATGAGATATTGAACTACACCCATGTCAAGAAAAGAATTGGGGTGGTGCTGAAGTTAGACTTTGAGAAGGCTTACGATAAAGTCAACTGGGAGTTTCTCTTGGAATGTCATAAGCTGAGAGGCTTCGATAAAACTTGGTGTGGATGGGTGAGACAAATCCTATACAATGGTACGGTCAGCATCAAGCTGAATGGTTCTGTAGGACCATACTTTCAAAGCGCGAAAGGGGTACGCCAGGGAGATCCACATTCCCCCTTCTTGTTTAATTTGGCTGCAGATTTCCTAAATAAAATGATCAACAAGGCTCAACAAAATGGCCTGCTAACTGGTTTAGCTGCTGATCTCATCCCAAACGGGGTGGCCATTCTGCAGTATGCAGATGATACGATCATTTGCCTGGAGCATGACATGGAGAAGGCAATGAATCTTAAGATCCTATTATACATGTTTGAACTGATGTCTGGGCTTAAAGTGAATTTTCAGAAGAGTGAGGTTCTGACTATTGGGGGAGATGCGGAGATCGATAAGGGGTATGCTGAGCTTTTCAACTGTGAGATTGGACACTTTCCAATCAAATACCTAGGGATGCCTGTGAGCTTCTCCTCTTTGAAAGACTCGGTGTGGGAATTTATTATGGACAACTATTTGAAATATTTTGGGACTTGGATTGGGCATGCTGCCTCTATAGGGGGCAGGCTTACTCTGCTTACTTCGGTGCTGTCGCAATTGTCTCTGTACCACATGTCGATGTGGCACATGAGTAAGACCTTTATAGATAAGCTCGATAAGCACCGAAGGAAGTTTTTCTGGCAAGGTTGCAATAAGAAGAATCGTTACTACCTGGTTAAATGGAAAAGGGTATGTAGATCGAAAGAGAAAGGGGGCCTGGGGGTCAAAGACCTCAGAAAACAGAATATCAGCCTTATGGTGAAGTGGTGGTGGAAACTTGAAACCCAGAAAGGGATGTGGCAAGATCTGGTAGAAGCGAGATATTTGTATAACAAATCTGTGGCCACAGTGTCCTCGAGATATTCTGATTCGCCTTGCTGGAAGGCTCTTCTGAAGGTTAAAGACTTATACATGGTGGGGAGGCGAATTACCTTGGGGGCTGGTAACTTGGCCAGGGTGTGGAAAGACTCCCTGAATGGTCTCCCACCATTTGAAGTATCCTTCCCACGGCTGTTTGCAATTTGCACTGATCAAGATTGCACAGTGGAAAATTTCGGTGGTGCTGTGCCCTCTTCGTTCTTTAGATGCCGCCTTGACCCTGATCTGAGAGATCAATGGGATCAAATGCGTGCGTTAATTGTAGGCTTAAACCTTTCTGCTGATAGAGACTCGGTCTATTGGGGGCTTAATAAGAATGCCAAATACTCCACTAAATCTATGTATAAATGGCTGGAGAAGCCGATTAGTGGCTGCAACCATAGAGGGATCTAGGAAGCTAAGCTTCCGCTTAAAATCCAGGTTTTCCTATGGCAAATGGCACAAGATGCAGTTCTCACCAGATCGGTGATGAAGAGGAAAAAATGGCCAGGAAACCCTGTGTGTTCCTTCTGTGGCCAACTGGAAACAAGTTCGCATTTGTTTTTCTCCTGCCATGTGGCTCGTGTGGCCTGGAGATCTATAGGTGTGGTCCTGGGGACTGATACATGTCCTAACAATGTTTGGCAATATTATGTGTGGTGTAATATGTTCTTGCCTAAAAGAGATAAGTTCTTCACTGTTGGCCTGGCGGCTGTGACTTGGGCCATCTGGCTGGCCCGTAATAGAGCTACTTTTGAGAAGAAATTGATTAAATCTCCGTTTGAGGTTGTGTTTTCGGCATGTTCCTTTCTTTTGTATTAGGCAGGGCTTCAGAAGCAGGGGGCACGGAGGAACTACGTCAAGGTGCAGAGATGATCCGCTCGAGTACGTCCAGGCTGATGGCGTTGTGTGAGAAGGCCAGAAGTGCAAAAGATGATGATGGAGAAGTGCTGGCTTGGTGATTAGCCTGGAGGCGACCCTCCTCGGCTTGCATGCTCTTTGTTTTCTTTTGGCGTTCTGAGTCTCTTTTGGTCTCGTGCTTAGCTGGTGGTCAGGGATTTGTATTAAACTGTATGGTGCTGTCAGGTTTTCGCCCCATAGTGCTCGTCGCGATGGCGGGCGAGCACGGTGGGTTTCCTGGCAGTGCTTTGAACTCGCTACCTCCTTTCCCTCCTCTTTAACTTCCTGGAACTGATGTATTTCCGTTTAATGCAAATGGAAAGGGGTACGCCCGATTCAAAAAAAAATCAATCAAAGAATGCCACATAGTTTTTTATACGAGTTCATTAGTTTCTAGACATTGACCTATGAATTTCTATAAAACTTTTCATTCCTTCATAGTTTGGAGGATTCTAAACACGAGCACAAGCAAAACTGCAAAACTGGAAACATTTTTCTAGGAGTAGATATTTATTTGACCATCTTTTCTTTTTATTTTGTTAAGTTTTGGTTAAGGACGCGTTCGGCAGTCCACCAACTCCTTCAAATTCTAGAATCTGCGGAGCAGCTGTTTGCTGGCTCCAAGGATTTTAACTACCGCTCCGGGAGCGGAGCCATGGAGCCGAGAGAAACCGAACACGACCTAAGTTGCGTCCAAACTCTCTACACATTAGTGATGTTAGGAAGATATTTTGACTGCATTTTAGTTTTTTCTTTGAGATGTGCAAGACAAGTTGTGTCTATCTCTTATCCTCTCTCTGTCCAATCAATAAATGTTTTCCTGCAAAACTTATGTAGGGCATCCAAACAATATCTATGTGTACTTTATGTGTTTCCCATTTCCATAGAATACACAAGACGTAACAATTCCTATTTTTTCTCTGTTTCAAAATGGGCCTATATATTTGTTGTGTACATGATTACAACTGCATACCATAGATTTATGTTTGATCATGTTCGCAACACCCAAAAGATATGTTCATTCTCATATCATTATGCACCCATATTGCCTCCATGCATGTACGTACTTTCTGTAAATCCCCTTTAACTTTTATTTGAACGGTGTAACTATGAGGCTAGTCATAGTGGGAGTAACTTAGGTATTAACATAGCGCACTTCAAGAATTTTTTGCTTATGTGGCATATATTTAATAAGGAGAGAGATGTTTAGAGTACTACCTCCGTTTCAGTTTACAAGTCCTGCACGTATACCTAGGTTGCCAATTTTAGCATCCTAACATAAACTATATAACACAAAAATTATACGGTTTGAAAATAGAACATCTCAAGTTTATATTGGTATATTTTTTGTAATATATGACTTGTATTAGGTTGGTCAAATTGACGATCTAAGGGTACGCGCACGCCCTATAAACTAAGAGAGAGGTAGTAACATAATATGTTACTGTAACATAGCGCTTTCCGAGAAAGAATGAGTCTATAAGCTAATAAATGAAGTCATCTATGACACTACTACTATGTTATTTTGCACTATGAAGATAGTAATTTAGACTAGTGTCATATGCATGTCAACTAGGCAATTTTGATGAGGTGTCATAGCATTAAATAAAGAAAGAGAGGGTGGAGTATTATATCATGATACCGTATCATAATAAATGTTATGCTACTTTGTGTCATGCATGGCAATAAATAAAGTACTACATGATACTAATATATGATACTATGCATTAGAGAAGTAGTATTATACACTAGTATCATATGCATGATACTAATATATGATACTCCCCATTACAACCAGCCTTACCAACAAATGGGTAGTGCAGATCTTTTCCCGATCTGCTGCACTCTCTTCAACAATTCAAACAAAAGCTGAAGGCGTGCTCCCTGTAGGCCGATAAGAACAACTGGTTGTATAGCTTGTAGATCAAATCTATGCAGTTAGCATTGTTGTTACTATCTCACCTAACTAACTAACTCAGATACGAGTACGATTGCGATCCGGTTGTTCGGCACACCGACCTTCCTTTTCCTGTACATCATGACTCGTTATATTAAGGAGACCTACCGGCTTCAGTTCCATGCACGGAATCCATCCATTCTCTCGCGATTTTCACACTACTCTTTGCGCAACAAATAGATTTTTGTCTGGCTCTTGACGATGTGAACTTCCCCTCAGATAACAAGAAGGTCAAGCACAGGATCTTCACGCCTCTCCAAGTCACTGGTGTCATAACTCTATTTATTTTTTGTTGGAATGGGTGTCAACTGTCAAAGTTCTCAATGTTCAGTGTAGCTGTGCTGTTCTTAAGTTAATTTAAGTTCGGAATGAGCAAACCGCTGCGCAAAGACATTAATAAGATCGAACGGTTGATATCGAATGTGGTGGGATATCAACTAGCTAAGAAGTTACGGTTTTGTTTTCTCGGGAAGATTCGCTGCTTATATCTTCTTAAATTAGCCCTAAAAATATCTTTCTTTGTTTGCAAGGAAAATATCCCATTTATTCATCATCTGTGAAGGTAGTACAAAGCATACCATAAGTAAAAATACATCCAGCTTCGTAGACCAGTTAGCGATGACTGCAAGCACTGGAACGAGCCGAAGGCGCGCCACCGTCACCGCTCCTCCCTCATCGGAGCTGGGAAAACCATGTTGTAGTAGAAAGTTGGAAAGTCGCTGTGCTAGGCCCCATAGGACAAGCGCACAAGGACAACAACCGCTGCTGATGAAGAGATGCGTAGATCAAAAGAATCCAATTTATAGACACATAAACACAGACAAACGAAGATCGAATCCACGTAGATCCATCAAAGACAATAGCCAGCTGAATCCCGTGAGATCCGCCGGGTTAAAAATGAGTTCGTTCAACTAACATAGGCCTCATATAAAGGACCAAATTTATTTTTAAGCAATAAACTAAGTGTTCATTGTAATAAGTGGAACACCAATTAGCTGTTCATCAGCGGCGTTCCTTCTTGTTGTGGTGGCAATCGGCAAATTTGACAAATCTGACCTATAGACGAAATCAAATCACAGAATGAACTGTCCGTCAAACTATTTCACGCAGCTGACCCGTGGCGCCTAGCTCTTAGGCCCGGGAGCTGCACTGTATGTGGCGCCTAGCTCTCAGCGCTGCACACTGTTTTAGTAATTTTCGGGTATGACTGGCCGTGTAGCTGCCTATCTGTGAGGCGTTGCACAGTGTAGTGTGGCGCCGTCGTGGCGGGCGCTACACAAAAGGGTCAGGCGTGTGAAATAGTTTCACGCGCAGTTCATTCCGTGATTTGATTTCGTCTATAGGTCAGATTTGTCAAATTTGCCGTGGCAATCAGGCTGTAGTGGCTTGGGTCGCATGAGGAGGACTGCCGGACGCGTTGCAAGGCTGCATATTCTGGCGCCCCCCTTACGGACTTGGCTGTTGGTCTGCAAGCAGTCCTGGTCCTAGACACCATCCTTGTAGTTGCTGAATCATGCTCCCTCGCGCCTGCTCACTTCGGCGCTCAGTGGTGGTTGGGCATTCGGGTGGCGATCCACAGTGGTTATGGCCACCAGAGGATCTTTTACAGGGTTCCTCCCTCTAGGTCCGTTTGATGGTTGCTGCCGATGAGGCGACGACTTGAACTAACAAGCTTACGGGATGTTGCTGGAAGGCCTCTTTGTGGGGTTTGGCAGCTCTGGCTTCTTAAATGCTCATCCTTTTTTTTACGGAGTAAAGGGAGTTTTATTCAAATGTCATAGTGTTACAGTCGAGAGGCCACAAATCCTCAATACCAAGTGGAACTGAACGCAGCCACACTGCTGTAGTCCATTCGGAACCACTATACTTGGCCAAACGATCGGCAACTCTATTCTGAGACCGACAAATTTTCAGAGGTACAAACTTCCTATTACTCATCAACTCCTTAATCTCTAGAACCAGATGACCATAGACAGAGCGAGATAAAGCATCGCTTGAGAGACTCACCAAGGCTTCATAAGAGTCCGGCTGGACGACGACCGGAAGAGCCGAGTGTTGGATGGCCAAGGCCATACCCTGCATGATCGCGTGAAGTTCAGCCTCCAGAGCGTCGTTGCAGTGGAACAGGACACGGTACGCTGCAAAGATGATCTGTCCTTGGTGGTCACGCAGCACCATTCCGGCCGCCGCCGAACTATCTGTTTCCTGGAAAGAGCCGTCAACGGTTAGGGCAACATATCCCGGATCCGGCGTCGGCCAAGATAGTGGTATGTTTTCCTTCTCCTGACGAGCTATAGGAACTGCCAAAGATGGCATTTTTCCTTTCAGAATTTCATCCACCAAATACCAACCAGCAAGCTTGATTGATTTGTAGTAACTTTCTAGGAAGTCCACCGTAGCTGGGACAGGCGGAGCCTCCTTGCCATGGGTCTGGTCATTCCTTAGCTGCCAAATGCGCCACACTAGCATGATGATCATGTCCCGTACATCAGTAGAGACTCTATACAGTAGGTGCATCAGCCATTCCCTTCCGTTATCAATAAGAAACTCGTCTGATGGGAGAGGTCATCTGTCCCGGCATCTGTAACCAGATTTCTCTCGCTTGATCGCATGCAACCAAGGCATGGAAGGTGCTCTCCTCCTCAAGTCCACACAGCCGACAAGTGGATGTTGTGGGTATGTGACGTAACACCTTGCGCTTCTGCGTAGGCAAGGCCCCCGTTATAACTTGCCATGCAGTGATCTTCATCTTCTGCGGGACCGATGATTGCCATACGCAGTTCCATAGGGAGCGGGCTCCACTCGCCGACGCACTTGTTCCCCCTTCAGAAAATGTTGTGTTGTGATCACATGTAGCTAATTTCTATGCACTTCTAACTGAGAAAACCCCACTCTTCTCTGGATACCATGAGATGAAGTCAGAACGCTGTCTTGGAGAAGTTCAAATTTTGAGAATATGTTGAACATCCATCTCCCAAAAGTATTCACGGAGTCGCTCTGCCCTCCAAGCCCCATTAACATCCAGAAACGCTGAAACACGATTAAGACGGCAGGAGCCTTTGGGGGTGATCGGCCGGAAAGAAGACGGCCGTGGGATCCAAGGATCTCGCCACGTCCGGATATGCTCCCCGTTTCCCACCCGCCATATAACACCTTTTTTGAGCAATTCCAAACCATGCAGAATACCCTTCCACACTGCTGAACCAGATATTGGAAAAACTGTGTCTAGCAACTGTCCTTGCGGGTAATACTTTGCCTTCATGAGTCTCGCACATAGGCTGTCAGGGGAATCGAGGAGCCTCCAAGCTTGCTTAGCCAGCAGTGCTTGGTTGAATGCTCTCATATCCCTAAAGCCCATGCCCCCCATAGCTTTGGGGAGCATCATTTTGTCCCAACTCCGCCATGCCATTTTCTTCTTCCCGTTCTCCACTCCCCACCAATATTGGCGCATCATACGGGTCAGCTCATCACAAACCGAGGCTGGAAGCTTGAACACACTCATAACATAAGCAGGAATAGCTTGAGCCACGGATTTAATTAAGATTTCTTTGTTACCTGATGACATATATTTCTCACTCCAATCAACTAATCTCTTCCTTAGGCGTTCTTGAACTGTTTCAAACTTGCCTTTGTGCATACGTCCTTTGGGCACTGGAAGGCCTAGGTATCTAGGCTCAAAGACTTCCTGAGTAATCTCCAACACATTCTTAATATTTGCAACAACTGTTTGCAAGCAGTTGTCTGAAAAAAGAATGGAACACTTCGAAGGGTTTATCAACTGGCCCGTGGCCATCGCGAAGGTGTTCAACAAATCTTTAACCAGTACCGCTTGCTGCTCGACTGCTTGGAAAAATAACAGCGAATCATCCGCGAAAAGAAGATGAGAAATCTCAGGAGCTCCGCGACAGATTTTCACCCTTGCAGACCCCCTTCCCTCATAGATTTACTGATCAAGGCAGAAAGGGCATCAGCCACAAATAAGAACAGAAAGGGGGACAGAGGGTCACCTTGTCGCAGTCCCCTCGAGGGGGAAAATAATTCCAGTAACTTGCCATTGAACTTTACTGAGTATCTGACAGAAGTAACACACGCCATCACTCGCGAAATCCAGATTTCTGAGAAGCCCCATTTGAGAAGGGCCTTCTCAAGAAAGTCCCAATCAACCCGATCATAGGCCTTTGAGAGATCCAGTTTATACGCACATAAAGCCGGAGAATTCTCCTTCACTGATTGGATGTGATGAATGCACTTGAAAGCAATGATAGAATTATCAGAGATGAGTCTCCCTGGTATAAAAGCACTCTGGTTCTCTGAGATAAGTTCATTAAGCAACGGACGCAACCTATTCACCATGCACTTCGACACAATCTTATAAACCACATTGCACAAACTTATTGGGCGAAAATCCTTTAGTTCCTTGGGGTGAGGAACTTTAGGGATCAACACAATAGATGTATCATTTATACCCTCCGGCATAATCCCGGTGCTAAAAAACTCCTGAACTGCAGCAGTGATCTCCGGTTTAAGCACAGCCCAATTGCGTTGATAAAAACGCGCAGGAAAGCCATCACGTCCAGGGGCCTTCAGGGGGCCAATTTGGAAGAGGGCGTCAGAAATTTCCTGCTCAGAAAACGCCTTGCAGAGGGCCTCATTCATCTCCAAAGTTACTTTAGGAGCTATGCAGTTAAGAACCTCATCTGCGACCAAGGTAGGATCCTTGGTGAAAATCTCCTTGAAGTAGTAGGACGCCATCCTCTCCATCTCCGTAGGAGCTGAGCACCAGGCGCCATCCGCCTTTAACAGGCGCTGGATATGATTTCGCCTAGCTCTCCACACGGCCCGGCGATGTAGATATTGAGTATTACGTTCCCCCTCCTTCAACCATGTGATATGGGAACACTGAAGCCACATCATTTCCTCTCTGTATAACAACTCGTCTAGCTGGTTCATCTTGGCTCGAAGGAGAGCCCGATCCGCGCCAGAGAGCTGTAGGTCAGCAAGTTGAGATCGTAGGAGTTCTATCTCCTTCAGGACATTTCTGAAATTTGCAGAACTCCATTGCTTCAGGTCTGTCATGAGCTGCTTTAAAGCAGCCGCCACCGAGTTCAGGTTCCCACTAGGTTTGCTAGTAGCCCATGATTTTGCAATTATCTCCGGGAGCGCCTGATGCCTTTCCCACATGATCTCGTACCTAGGGTTTGCGCACCTCCTTCGGTCTCCCTGCACTCCTTGCAGCTGCACTAGAAGTGGACTATGGTCAGAACACGATGAAGCTAGGTGCACAACCCTAGCAGCTGGAAACAACTCTCTCCACGATTCATCCGCACATGCACGGTCAAGCCGTACTTGCACATTGTGGTTACCATCTTGCCCGTTATTGTATGTGTAGGGAATCCCACTGAAGCCTAGATCATCGAGCTCACAGAGAATAAGACAGTCTCGAAAGGCTGCCATCTAGGGTTCTGCTCGCATCGTCCTAGACAGATGCTCATGTTGCCACAAAGCTTCGTTGAAATCTCCACAAACGAACCAAGGTAATGGGGATGCAGCCCGTTGTCTGGTTAGATGATCCCACATGTTATGTCTATTTTCAACTCGTGGTTCCCCGTAAACAAAAGTACCCCTCCACTCTGTACCAGCACCAATATCTGCTACTGACACATCAATGTATCTCTGACAAGAATCCAGGACGGTGACTGAGAGAGATTCGTCCCAAAAGAGCACTAAACCTCCACTCCGACCGTCGCTACACACACCATGGAAACCCTTCAGACCAAGTCTCCATCTCAGTTTCTCCACTTTATTTGACGCTTGCCTGGTTTCGCAAAGGAAGACAAGCTTGGGGTTATTGGATTTTGAGAGGGCCACAACCTCACGAACTGTCCGGCGGTCCCCCCCCCGGCAGTTCCAGGATAGGATCGTCCGGCGGTCCTCCTCGAGGGAGGCCGCCGATTCTTCCCCAGACACCGACACCTTTTGCGAACTGATCTTAGCTCTCTAACTGTTTGAGCTATTGGTAGGAGATGTATTTTCCCCCCATCCTCCCCAAAACCTTGGGTTAAAGCTAGTGTTGTGGGCACAGCTCCCTTCTGATTACCCATCGCTTCCAGCTCCAAGGCCAGGCGCTTCCGCGCCCCCAGATCCACCTGCATATCCCTGCCCACCTGTTTCGATGGACTAGTGGCCGTGTCAGCGAGATCGGGGTCCTGGACCTTTTGCACACCCTTCTCCCTTGATGGTGTGAATTGTTGTTGTTGCTGCTTATCATTGCCACGCCCAAACTCATCCATTCTTGTTTTATTTGGCCCATCTGCATAAAGCCAAGGACCAAACTTCCTATCCTTTTCATCATGAACGCCAGAACCACACTCCTTATGATCATGTCCAATAAGGCCACATACGCTGCAGAAGCGAGCTAGCTTTTCATAACGAACCAGGAACACTTGCCTTTCTTCTCCACGGACAATGCTCACGAACTTTGTGAGGGGCTTTCGGATATCATGGCGAACCCTAACCCTCACATAGTCACCACGTATATTCCCGTTCAACCTCATCTCCATGATCTCACCAGATTTCCTCAGCAAGGATTCAACTATGTTCTTCTTGCAAAACCCATCGGGCAACTTGTGAATCTGAAGCCATATCGGCAAGAACAGCATGGGCACATCTTCCGCCTTCGTGAATCCATCATACGGGACCATCAGCACCGCTAAATTCCTGAACAGCCAAGGCCCTTGTTCCACCAAACGCTCCCAATCCCCGAGGCACTCCGCCTGCACCACGAACACGTTCGGTCCGATGGGTCTGAACCTCACAGGCTTCGCTGTGTTCCATGCCGCGCGCATATCCTTGTAGAACGCCGTCGGACTGAAACTCTTTTGTGTGTGAACCCTAGCTAGGGCTAACCAACGCACTCCCTCGTTCATGACCGGATCGTCTTCCTCGATGATCAGATCGTCAAATTCCTCCTCACCCAGGTTGAGTTGTTCCATGAAGTCACTCAGATCTGAAGCTTTGGCGGCGCCGCCGCCAACGCTAGTACCAGACAGGGCATCGGCTACCGGCTCCATCCCCGCTAGCAGAGAGGACGCACCGATCAGGGCCTCGCCAACCTCGGCGGAGGGGTCAGCAATCCGTAGGGGAACTCATGGGCGATGCGATCGCCAGCGAGGAGAGAAACCCTAGCCTTGGTGTAGGGGAAAGAAAAAGTTCTTAAATGCTCATCCTACCTAAGTGCTCATTGTGTTTGTGCCGACTTGATGCTTCATTTTGAGTTAATAAAACCACCCTTTATCGGGAAAAAGAAACGCGTGTTTTGCACGTATTCAGCCACGACAGCTACACATATGCTTCGAATTTTAGAACCCTCGTCGCAGCTTGTGATTTCATTAGGATAAATTTCACATCATGTTCTGACATCAGTATGAGATCAGTTTTGCCATCGGAGGATCTAACGCATGCTCCACTACCGTGTCATCAATGGGGCTAGGTATTTTTTTACTGGAATTGGAGCCGGGCTTTAAACAAGAAGTTTATAGAACAAGCTGGAGCCATGTGACGACTCGTCCGCCGTCCCTCCCATCCCTCGCGTCGCCCCTAGGGCGACTCGGGGGAGTTTAGGGTTTCCCCCCGCCGCCTCCCCCACCTCCCCCACCCCCCTCGCCGCCATCGGAGTCAAACATCGGGAAAGCCAGCGCGGGCGCCGGGGAAGGTGGCGGTGGGGTCTTCGGCGCTTCTTCGCGGAGGCCATCGGATCCAGGGGCAGCGGCCCCTGCTGGCGTGGCATGCGGCGTGTCTGAGGGTTCGGCCGTGAGGACGGCGAGCTGCAGGCGTGCCAGATCTGGAGGTATTGCCCCCTTCCCGTCCATGCATCCCTCGCAGTCCCCGGTTCAGTTTGGATCTTGCCGGTACAACTCCCGTGTGTTCTGTTGGAGCAGCTCGGTGTCCGGGGGAAACCTTGGCCGCTTTGGCTGGCCGGCAGCGGCGACACCGCTTTTTGGCGCTGCTTTCCTCCTTCGGAGCGCTGCTGAGGGCACCATCTCTCCACTCTGACCCGTGTCTGGGTTAAAGCCCAAGATCCGATGCGGATCGGGCGTCGGCAGCGCCCCGTGCATCGTGACCTTCCTGGAGACGACGCCAAGGACATTGGGATCGGATGGAAGGGTCTGCAGGTGAAGGGTGGGGGTGTGCTGCCTCCCTTTCGGTGGAGCGGTGTTTCGTTCTACATATTCTTGGCGGCGGCTCTTGGCGGCATGGAGCAGCAGAGGCTTGGCGTCAGATGTGTGGTGACGGACACGCGCAGGAGGTCGACGCTGTCTGGCGTCGTGGTGGCGTCGGCGGCAGCGAGGCCGGGCAAGGCCGATGCAATAGTACAGCTCTGAAGATGGATATGTGGCAGGTGGCTGTGGCGGCCTCATACCCAGCAAGCGTCCTGGTTGAGGAGGACGCCGGACTGGTAGGTGCCCATATCCGGCAGGTGTCCTGGTTGGGACCTCAGGTCTTAGATGTTAGGTTTGGCTGCGAGGTCTGTTTGGTATTAGGCCCAGACCATCAGCGCCCCTTCATCGGTTAGATAGGAGTAGCGACAGAGGTTGCGAAGATGGTGGCTTTGGTCTTACTATTGTATGACTTTGTAAGTTCTTGTGTTAATAATTAATAAATTGGCCGTATGCATCGTCCAGATACAGAGGCCAGGGATATTCCTCCTTTTCTGAAAAAAAACAAGAAGTTTATATGAATCTCATAGCATTCTACACAATTTTTTATACAAGTTCCTTAGGTTCCAGACATCGACCTATGAATTTCTATAAGACATTAAGACATTCCATTCCTTCATAATTTGCAGGATTCTAAACACGAGCTCAAACAAAACTACAAAATTGGAAACATTTCTTGTACAAGTAGAGATTTATTTGGCCGTATTTTCTTTTTATGTTGTGGAGTTTTAGTTAGGTCGCATCCAAACTCTCTACACATTATTGACGCTATAGGAAGATATTCTGGCTGCAATATAGTGTTTCTTTAGATGTGCAGGACAAGTCGTGTCTATCTCTCATCCCCTCTCTGTCCAATCAAAGAAATGGTTTCCTGCAAAACTTATGTAGGGCATCCAAACAATATCTAAGTGTAATTTATGTCTTTCCCATTTCTGTAAAACACACAAGACGTAACAATTCCTATTTTTTTCCTATTTTCAAATTGGGCCAATATATTTGTTGTATACATTATTACCACTGCATACCACGGATTTCTGTTTGACCATGTTTGCAACATCCAAAAGATATGTTCATTCTCATATAATTGTTGCACCTAGATTGCCTCCACACATCTATTTCCATACATCCCCTTTAACTTTTATGTGAATGGTGTAACTATTATAAAGATGAACTACTCTGATAGGTGGATCATCACTAAGTAACTGTGCATGATAAAGTCCTAAATGTAAAGCGGGATCCTTTCACTTCTCAACCCCTATACATAACGAGCATGAATGGAGCAACCAGTATACGGGACATGCTATTTGCCACCGGGTTACTGCTATTCTGTAAGCCAGTACTGTGATCCATTTAGCAACAAGCAGGCCACTTCGTTGGCCGTGATCAGGCATGTGAGGCATTGGGATCATTTCTGTAAGAGTAATAGTATATTTACCAAAACTGGGTGTGCTCCAGTATGAACAGGATTTGGATACCCCACGAGATCAAACCTCATCTTAGTGTTCAGTTTCCACTTAGAATTCTGTCCACATGAATGTGAGACCAACAATGGGTAGTGCGGGTCTTTTCCGGATCTGCTGCACTCTCTTCAACAATTCAAACAAAAGCTGAAGGCTTGCTCCCTGTAGGCCGATAAGAACAACTGGTTGTATAGCTTGTAGATCAAATCTATGCAGTTAGCATTGTTGGTGTTGAGTATATTATGTACGTGTATATTGTGTATTGAGCTCATCTTCTGTTTCCTTTGTATAGTCAAGGTTGTGGCCCCTGTCTATACTCATATATACGTGCCTGGTGCACCGATCAATACAGTGTGTTTGCACAGCCTATACTTCATATTCTACATGGTATCTATCGCGGATCGGTCGACCTAATCCTAGCCGCAGCCGCCGCGCGTCCTCCGCGCCACTGCCGCCGCCACCCGCCGCCGCGCGCCCTCCGCGCCGCCGCCACCGTCGCCGGTCGCCGCTACCCCGCCCACCTCATGCCGCCGCCGCGCGTCCTCCGCGCCGCCACGCGCCTTCCGCGCCGCCGCCGCCACCTCCGGTCGCCGCTGCACTCTGCTCCCTGCTTCCGCAACCTTCTCCTTCCAACCCTAACCCTTGCTGTCGCCGTCGCGCCTCCCTCGCGCCGCCGCCGCCGCAGCTCTTCATAGCCGCCCTTCCCCACCCCCGCTCCTGCCCTCTCTTCATCTAGCCGCTGCGGCCACTCATCCGCACCGCCGCCGCTCCTCTTACCGTCGCCACCCCGGCCGCCGCCGCGCCCCCTCCAGCCGCCGCCGCCTTCCTGGCCGTCGCCGCGCCTCCTTCCCTAGCCACCGCCATCGCCGCTGCAATGTCTTCTACTGCGTCGTCTCCCTTCGGCCCATGTACGCGGGCGCTCTGTCTCCCTTCACCCACATGCAGCCGGCGCCGCCAATGGCCGGCGGCCACGCTCCACCCACCCTGGTTCAGCCCCTCGGCGGCTACACCATGCCGACGGCTTTCCCGGCAGGCCATCCGGCCAACTTCGACGTGCTGCAGCAGCCGACCGGTGCCGGCTCCGCGGCTCTGCCCGCCCCGCCGATGGCCGGCGGCCATGCTCCGCCCGCCCCGGTTCAGCCCTACGCCGGCTTCTCCTCGCTGTCGTTCTCCCCCCATGGGGCCCTACTCCTTTGGCTCACTCGGCCTCATCACCGAACCCCTTTGGCATCGGCGGCGCTTGGTACATGGACTCGGGCGCCACCGCCCACATGACATCTCATCCCGGTACCTTAAACTCCTTCACTCCAGTTCATACTCCTACTCGCATCATCGTTGGTAACGGTTCCTCTCTACCTATCACACATGTTGGTCGTACTTCGTTTCCTTCCACATCTACGCCTGTCACCATGTCTAATGTTCTTGTTTCTCCTGATTTAGTTACGAGCCTTGTCTCTGTTCGTCGTCTTGCTCGTGAGAATCCCATTTGAAAGTGCTAGTGATCGACTAGAGGGGGGTGAATAGGCGATTTTTATGAAAGTCTTCTAAACAGGGAAGTTTTGAAGAAAAACGATAGAAGTAAACCTATTACCACGCAGCGGAAGGTAGACTACACTAGGCAAACCTTAGTCAGGTAATCAACAAAGTGAAAGCACAATGACTTATAGTAGCTAGGCAGTAAGGATCAGGTAGGAAGATATTGTGAAGCCAATCAGAACACGCAGTCACTCAGTGAAGACAAAAGATAATGCAGTCATGCAATGACTTCACAAGGACCAACAGTAAGTAAAGGAAGGGAAGGATGAAACCAGTGACTCGTTGAAGACAATGATTTGTTGGACCAGCTCCAGTTGCTGTGACAACTGTACGTCTAGTTAGGGCGGCTAGGTATTTAAACCTGAGGACACACAGTCCCGGACACCCAGTCCTGAACATGCAGCTCAGAACCCTTAGTCCTCACCGTATTCCCCTTGAGCTAAGGTCACGCAGACCTCGCCCAATCACTCTGGTAAGTCTTCAAGGTAGACTCCCAAACCTTCACAGACTTCGTTCACCGGCGATCCACAATGACTCTTGGATGCCCAGAACGCGACGCCTAACCGGCTGGAGGATTCACAGTCCTCAAGTGTAATAAGTCTTCAGATCACACAGACAGGACGACTTAAGTGATGCCTAACACTCTTTGGCTCTGGGTGGTTAGGACTTTAGCCTCGCAAGGAATTCTCTCTCAAAGGCTTCGAGGTGGGTTGCTCTCAAACGACAACAGCCGTACTTTAACTCTGAGCAGCCAACCATTTATGGTTGTAGGGGGTGGGCTATTTATAGCCACTAGGAAACCCGACCTGATTTGTCCGAAATGACCCTGGGTCACTAAGGAACTGACACGTATTCCAACGGTCAAATTTCAAACACACATGGCAACTTTACTTGGGCTACAAGCAAAGCTGACTTGTCCAACTCTGGACAAGATTCGCTCTCATAGTCTTCACTCGAAGACATAGGATTTTGGTTAAGCATCACTTCAGTCATTCTGACTGGTTCTCTTGGACCCCACTTAACAGTACGGTGGTTCCTATGACTCAACAAATAAGAAAAAGAGCTACGAAAGATCTAAGTCTTCGAGCTCCATAGGCTTCATGCGATGTCTTCTCTTGTCATAGTCTTCAATGTGAATATCTTCACATACCACCTTTGACTTCAATGTCTTCATACATTTTTAGGGGTCATCTCTGGTAGGAAAACCGAATCAATGAGGGACTTCTACCTGTGTTATCCTGCAATTCTCACAAACACATTAGTCCCTCAACTAGGTTTGTCGTCAATACTCCAAAACCAACTAGGGATGGCACTAGATGCACTTACAATCTCCCCCTTTTTGGTGATTGATGACAAACTAGTTGAAGTTTTCAACGGGGAATATAATATGTGAAATTGTAAAGGATAAGGAATTGTCTTCATAAGTTGTAAGGGCTCCCTCTGAAGATGTGCATATAAGTAATTTGCTTTTGGAATGCAAATGCACATGGCAGGTTGTACTTGTGGAGATCCTCTTCAACTTATGATGACAACTCATCATGCATGAAAAGTATGTGAAGATAATGACATGCATAATGGAAAATGGACGTCTGCAAAATGATCTAAGTGCGGAATTTATCGTCGCACATGCGGAATTTATCATCGCATCACAAAGTAGCAAATGAGTAGCAGACGACCATCTAGTTTAAGTGTTTACAACTCAAAGAACCAAATGTATCAAAACGATAGTTGTAAACACTAGGCAAAACATAAAGTAACCGCCCATATGGACCCGCTTGAAGACTATCAAACTCATATGCTTCTCCCCCTTTTGTCAGTAAGGACCAAAAAGGTTTGAAGACATGGAGAATCTACTCGTTCCCCTGAGGAGTAGGTGAAGTAGCAAGGTCGTCGGTGTTGTTAGGCGATGCAGACGAGCTCGGGGCAGTGTCGACGCATGCTGAAGGAGGGGGCGGTGAAGTAGCATCGTCTTCGTCCTCGATCACTCTGGCATTCACAGTTGCCGCAGAGGAAGAGAACTCAGAGTCTTCAAGTGAGGGAGTTCGTCGCAGCACAGCCCTTCGGGGAGGTGTGGAGTCGAACTTGAAACGTGCAGAGAAGCCATCCTCTTGAAGATCATCCTCAGAGCACATAAGCGTCAGCCCTTTCCATGTACGCCGACAAGTTTCATGGGCAACAAAGGCATTCTTGGTGGCAAGGTTGCGAATGCGGTTGACATCCACCAAGAGGCTGTGCATTTGGCGCTTTAGCCAGTCATGATGCCTATCCTGTTTCTGATAAAGAGCAACCAGAAGCTCTCGGTCATTGAGAACACGAGATCGCTTCTTGGGCCGTTGGGCAATAGTGCTTTCAGTGGCTTCAGTGAGGGCACGATGAGGTGCGCGTGTAGTGCCAGCCAGAGGATAAACACGAGTGACTGCTTCAACTCCTTCAATGTTCTGAGAGAAACTTTGATGCTCCGCATTCTGAAGACTAAGAGGCTCCTTGGCAGGCTCTGGATAGAGGGCTTCAACGGACATATCCACGTCAGGCATAAAGATCCAATGATTGCGAGCAGAAGGCTGATATGAAATAGCTGAGAGGAGTTTGATCAGCCGCATTATCCATGGAGCGTAGAACTTCAAGCCAAAAAGGTCAGATCCTAAAGCAGCAAGTTAGCGGATGAAGAAGTCTTGTGCGTTGAAGCATTTGCCGTGAAGAATATAGAAGACCAAAGTCTTCATTGCACCTTCCAGCTTTGCATATGGGGAATGTCCTTTGATGGGCCAGAGAGTTTGCCTTAAAATGTGATAGATGGTCCTTGGTAGATATTCCAGGTCTTCAACAAGGAACTCCTTAGGATATGGAGCGTCTTGTGGCAAAGGCTTCATCATACTGAGCATCTGACTCATGTTCGGTTCAGGCTTCTGAAAGATGCTCTCCATAGCTTCACTGTGAAGTTGACATCCAGGTTCATAGAGATCTCCAGGAGTGGGCAGACCAGTGAGCTCAATGATATCAAAGGTTTTGGCTTCGTGATGAACATTTCCTGTCATCCACTCAAGGGCCCAAGTCTTCGGATCTCTGTTGTAACCACGTATGTGAAGTGTGGCATAAAATTGGAGCAGCAACTCTTCGTTCCAGTGCTCTTGGTCGGTGACGAAAGGCAACAATCCAACCTCTTTGAAGCAGTCCAGAGCTTCTTCCAAGCAGGGCAGACCAGCTATTGCTTCGGTGTCAAGACGCATATGTGGGAAGATGCGACCTTAATTGTACAGAATGCATGAGTAATAGCTTCACTGCGGATAGCTCCAGAACCGATCTGAAGATATTCGTTCCCTTGAGTAGGGGTTCTTGGAGCTATTGAAGAAGGTGTTGTCTGCTTTGAAGCCGTTGACATTGAAGGATCCAGGTGCTGATGCAGGACCTGGAAACCTAGGCAACCTTGGCATTGGCTTCTGTACCTGAGGCCTGTGCTCAATATGATAGTCAAACTGAGGACCAGCAGCAGGCGCAGGAACAGGAGCTGTAGCATCATTGGCTTCGCTGACATCTGGTTCCTGGGTTGGTGAAGGCTCCACATTTGCTTCAGCCACGACGACGTTAGTGGCTTCATTCGTGTTGGTGGTGGCAGCCTCAAGATTTTCTACCTCCACTTGATGAGCTGGAGGGTCGGGCACAGACACGTTCTCCTCGAGAACAGCTTCTTCAGTAGTTGGGGAGTGGGGACACGTTCTTCTTCTTGGGTATCATCGGCTGATGCAGCCGGAATGTCTTCAGCAGCTTTAGCTTCAGACTCGGAGACTAGAGGCCTTGGTCCTTTGCGAAGCCTGCGTAACGCTGGCGACGCCTTTGGAGATGGAGTTGGCTGGGCCTCACGGTCATCTTCTTCTTGTTGTTGTGGGTGATCAGCCCATGATGCATCCTGAGCAGTTGGCGTCAGAGGACGACCAATGTTGATGAGTTCGCTGTGCGTAAGCACAGGCGATGATACCTATTGGTGCTTGATCTGAGGAAGAACTACATCATCTTCAACATTGTCATGGTGACCAATGTCTTCAGCAGCGGTGGGATCAGCTACTGGAATGTCTTCAGCTTCATGAGCCTTTGTGAAAGCAGGCTCATGGACAGTCAGTTGGCGCTCTTGATGTTCAGCGGCAGGGCGAACCATGGAGATAGGTTCAACAATTAAGGGCTTTGTGGGAGCAGCCCGTTCCTTCTTGGTCTTCCGCTTCTTCTTGGAGGGAGCAGCAGCAGAGGCTTCAGGATGTTTCCTCTTTCTGGCTTCAGCCTCAGCAGTCCTCGTCTTCTTCAGTTCTGAAGCGGTAGACCTGGCTTTTGGCTTCGAGCTAGTCATGCTGGTTGGGAAGACAATGGGATGTGCTTCCTGCCTTGGTGCGTCGGGTTCGGCCATAGCGGGCTTCTTCTTCTTCTGCTTTGCAGCCATCCTGGGGTCGATGCCAGGAAGCCCAAGGGCCTTGCGCTTCTCAGCCTCATTGTAGGCTTGCACACACTTGTCAGCCAGGCTCTTCATGCGCTCACGAGAACCTTGAGCTTCTTCACGCTTCTTGAGAAAGGCTTCTTTGAGCTCGTGCAGCATGATCTTGAAGTTCTTGACCTCTTGCACGCTGAGCTTGGCCATATGCGTCTTGAACTGAGCTTTCTCAAAGTCAATCTTCTGCTTCAGTTCAACGATGCGCTGGGCTATAGCTAACTCTGAAGCAATGGCGCCATGGAAGGCAACACTGAGGCCAATGGGAAGTTGCAGATCTTCAAAGCTGAGGTTGGGCATGTCAAACCACTCATCGATGAAGTTGTGGATGATTTCCACGTCAAATATAGGCAAATTGTTGAAGATTTCTGCTTCTTCTTTGCTTTTGATCAGTTGCTCAAGAGCGTCATCTGCAAGATCTTCATCACTGGACAGATCAATGGCATCGTTGCGCAGAATAGCAGCAGCAGTCAGTTCTTGGCTGGTGTGTGGTAGAGGCATCTTGACTTTCTGGGGCTTGGAGATGCGTGATAGATCTTCAGACTGCACACTGTCTTCAAGAGGTGCAGTAGCCAGTGGCTTCGCCCGTGAGATTTTTGGTGCTAAGGCAGGCTTTGAAGCTTTAGGCTGCTTCAGTTTCTTTGGCTTCGGCGCTGCAGGCGCTTCATCTGATTCAGCGTCATCTGCAGGCTCATCCACGGCTGTCCCTTGAACCACGATATGAGAGATGAGACCTTCCAGGTTGTAGAAGGGCCCAACAAGATTGGGTTCAGCTTCGCGGGTCCCATCGGCACGGGGAGCAGAGGGACCAGGGTTGAAGTCTAATCCCAAAGACTTTTTGTTCTGCTTCGCCGAATTCTGGGCAAACTGGAAGTTGCGCTTGAACAGATTGTCGTCACGACACCATAGCAGTGACGATGGGTCAGCATCCGCAGGCTGTGGTCCACGGACCATGCAGGGATAGAAGCCTTGTTCAATGGCTTCATCTCTAGACCTGGGTTGAAGATTTCTGTATAGGATGTCTCCCCATGGTCGCTTGATGGCATTCTTTTCAGCATATTCCTTTGTCACAAATCTGTACTTGAACCACTATTCTGCCCAATATCGTCGAATCCATTGGATTCGTGTCTTGCGCTGATTGTAATCCTCTTCTGGATCTGTCTTGTACAGTTCTGAGAGGTCATCGGGCAGATCTCTTGATGTCTCACCTTGACGCTTTCTACCACCCTTCCTTGCTGATTTCTCTGCAGCCATGAACTTTAAACAGAATGGCTTCAATACATTCAAAGGCTTCAAGGGCTTTCGCTTGCTGGACAAACAGGAACTGGCTTCGGGAGAATTTATGTGATGCTGTAAGAATTCTGCAAATGAATGCAGACTATGAGAACCAAGGGATTCTCCCTCGGACATGTACCTGTGACAGCATTAAGGTGCGAGGGAAGGAGAAGAGGTCATATGCATTCTCAGAAGATTTTGAAGATAAATCAGTTTAGAAGACATTGACCTCATCGTGCGAAGACATTCACTCATAGATAAGGAGTTGGTTCCAGATTTGTACGAATCCACGGATCAATACAAGTGAGGAATCTAACTACTTTGTGAAGCATAAGTGAATATACTAGGCATATTATGAGATGCAGTATGAAATAGATCCAACTTGTGTGAACAGAAACTGCTTGCGGTAGAAAGTGACGAATCTATAGGATCAAAAGGGGCTGTAAAAAGGAAGTTTTATTTACCACACGAAGAACTGCTAGACGGAGTGGAAGAGGAGGCCGAGCAGTTTGATCATCCGTGCCCTAACTTGGCGACGGAGGACACCTACGGCGACGGCGGAGAAGACGATGTCCGCGGTCGGCGTGAAGACAGCGTCGGAGAGGTTGCGGCAGCTAAGCGCTTCGTCGCCGGCGTCGTCGAGGGCTAGCGGTGGCGCTAGGGTTCGTGTGAGAGTGGAAGAAAGGATAATGACTGAGGTGGGGCGTGTATTTATAGGGACTGGGACGGCTCAGTGTTATTACACAGGTGCCCCTGGCGATTCACATTTGAGGAACACGTGGCCATCATGCAGCATATCAGAGGTTGTTCCACATTCCCACGCACGCCTGGATTGTCGGGTGGTCGTTCCCACTTCGCCGGGTTTCAGGTGAAGGAATTAGTATTGAAAACGGACTTAATGTTTGTCTCTGTATCTTCCGCTAACAAGGACGCAGAGAAGACATTCGACAGTTTCAATAGAATGCATGTGATTTGGAGAGATACAGTTTGAGATAGAAAGCATAGAGAGGTTAGGGTCCGATCACATTCACTTAGTTTAAAAGATTCAACAAGAAGACATAGCTATAAGTGAATACTATAGAGGACAGAACACTAGTATATATATATATATGATCAACATAATGAAGATAATCATGAAGACATGTTGAGATTGAAGTCAAACCAAATGTGAAGACATAGCAAATGTAACGCCATGAGTGAAATACTTCAAACAGAACATTTGGTGGTGTCGTTACCCGCCGTATAGGAAGTATTAGACCCGGACACGGCGCACAATTGTCGTGGCGCTCCGAAGTCAAATTCCTCATTAATGTATTCACACTTAGAATGTATGTCTTCATTGATTGAAGATATACTTTACTTTGTGTGTTGCACATCTAAGTCATCAATACGCATAAGTGTTAGGATGTGTGCCTAATCACAGGACATTTGAGGATTCCAAGATATTTAGCTCACATCGTAACTTGCAAAATCTCTTCTCATCCAAGGGCTTGGTGAAGATATCTGCCAATTGCTCTTCAGTGTTGACGTGTATGATATCAATATCTTCCTTCACAACATGATCTCTGAAAAAGTGATGACGGATCTCAATGTGCTTTGTCTTCGAGTGCTGAACTGGGTTGTTGGCAATCTTGATGGCGCTTTCATTGTCGCAGTAGAGTGGTACTTGCTTCAGATGAATGCCATAGTCTTTGAGTGTTTGCTTCATCCACAGAAGCTGAGCGCAGCAAGATCCAGCAGCAATGTATTCAGATTCAGCAGTGGAGGGAGATACATAGTTCTGCTTCTTTGAAGACCAACATACAAGTAATCTTCCCAGAAAATGACATGTGCCTGATGTAGACTTGCGATCCACCTTGTCACCAGCATAATCAGCATCCGAGAATCCAACCAGATCAAACTCTGAGCCCTTTGGATACCATAATCCTAGAGTTGGGGTGTAAGCCAAATATTGAAGAATTCGCTTCACAGCTAAGTGATGCGATTCCTTTGGTGCCGCTTGGAATCGAGCACACATGCAAACACTAAGCATAATATCTGGCCTAGATGCACATAGATAAAGTAAAGAACCATCATGGAGCGGTATACCTTTTGATCGAACTCTTTACCATTGTCGTCGGGACCCAGATGATGTTTTGCTGGCATTGGCGTCGTGAAGCCTTTGCAGTCTTGCATACCAAACTTCTTCAGGCAATCTTTGAGATACTTCTCTTGAGATATAAAGATGTCGTTGCGTTGCTGTCGTATTTGAAGACCAAGGAAGAACTTCAGCTCTCCCATCATGGACATCTGATATTGCTCTTGCATCATATATCCAAACTCTTCACTGTATTTTTGATTGGTGCAGCCGAAGATAATGTCATCCACATATATTTGGCACACAAACAGTTCACCATCATATGTCTTCGTGAAGAGAGTGGGGTCGAGGGAACTAGGTGTGAAGCCTTTGCTCTTCAAGAAGTATTTGAGTGTGTCATACCAAGCCCGAGGGGCTTGTTTGAGGCCATACAGTGCCTTGTTGAGCTTGTATACCATGTTAGGATGTTTTGGATTTTCAAAGCCAGGCGGTTGTGCAACATACACTTCTTCTTCAATCTTGCCATTGAGAAAAGCGCTCTTCACATCCATTTGATATAGAAGTATGTTATGATGATTTGCATAGGCCAGCAGTATGCGTATGGCTTCAAGTCGAGCCACAGGAGCAAATGTTTCATCGAAGTCAATCCCTTCAACTTGAGTATATCCTTGAGCAACGAGACGAGCTTTGTTTCTGACAACTTGACCATGCTCATCTTGCTTGTTGTGATATATCCATTTGGTGCCTATTATATTGTCCTTCCGAGGATCAGGACGCTTAACCAGTTCCCATACATTATTCAGCTCAAACTGTTGAAGCTCTTCTTGCATAGCTTGAATCCATTCAGGTTCCATGAAGGCTTCTTCAACTTTCTTGGGTTCTATTATTGAGACGAATGCGAAGTGCCCACAGAAATTTGCTAGTTGTGTTGCCCTTAAACGAGTGAGTGGACTGGGTGCATTGATGCTATCAATTATTCTCTCAATCTGCACTTCATTGGCAACATGAGGATGTACAGGGCGAAGATTTTGCTCTTGCTGATTATTGTCATTGTTAGAGGGATTGTCTTCAGGCTGAGCATTGTCTTCAGGTTGATCAGGTGCGGAGATGATAAGTTCCTCTTCAGGTTGAGCTTCAGAAGGTATGATTTCTCTAGTTCCCATAAGTTTGATTGATTCGCTAGATGGAACTTCATCTAGCACATTTGCCAGGTGCTCTCTTTGTGAGCCGTTAGTCTCATCGAACCGCACATCCACTGTTTCAACCACTTTATAATGAAAGAGATTGAAGACTCTGTAGGAGTGCGAATCCTTTCCATATCCAAGCATGAAACCCTCATGAGCTTTTGGTGCAAATTTTGAAGTGTGATGTGGATCCTTGATCCAGCACCTGGCGCCAAATACTCTGAAGTAACTGACATTTGGCTTCTTGCCAGTAAGGAGCTCATAAGATGTCTTGTTCAGAAGCTTGTGAAGATAAACACGGTTGATTGTATGGCATGCAGTATCAATGGCTTCAGGCCAGAATTTTCTTGGAGTCTTGTATTCATCAAGCATCGTTCGGGCCATCTCAATGAGTGTTCTGTTCTTGCATTCGACGACGCCATTCTGCTGTGGCGTGTACGGAGCTGAGAATTCATGTGTGATGCCCAAAGTATCAAGATATGTATCAAGGCCAGTGTTCTCGAATTCAGTTCCATTGTCACTTCTGATGTGCTTTATCTTGGCGCCATAGTTGTTCATTGCTCGATTGGCGAAGCGTCTGAAGACATCCTGCACTTCAGTCTTGTAGAGGATTATATGCACCCGAATAATCATCAACAATGACAAAGCCATAGAGACAAGCAGTAGTAGTAAGAGTTGAGTAATGAGTGGGACCGAAAAGATCCATGTGGAGCAGTTCGAAGGGTCGAGTCGTTGTCATGATTGTCTTCGAGGGATGCTTGGCCCTCGTCATCTTTCCTGCTTCACATGCACCGCATAAGTGATCTTTCTTGAACTTGACGCCCTCGATGCCTATGACATGCTTCTTCTTTGCAAGGGTGTGCAGGTTCCTCATGCCAGCATGCCCTAGCCTCCGATGCCAGAGCCAGCATTCTGAAGCTTTTGCTAGAAGACATACGGCAAGTTGTGGTCCTGCTGAGAAATCTACCACGTACAAATCATCTTTCCGATACCCTTCAAACACCAGAGACTTGTCAGATTCCATTAGAACAAGGCAACGATATTTTCCAAACATCACAATCATGTTTAAATCGCAAAGCATTGAGACAGACATTAAGTTGAAGCCAAGGGATTCAACAAGCATGACTTTATCCATGTGTTGATCCTTTGAGATTGCAACTCTACCTAGACCCAATACCTTACTTTTACCAGTGTCAGCAAATGTGATGTGACTTTTGTCGGATGGACATAAGGTTGAGTCCATAAGACGGCTTCTCTTGCCAGTCATGTGACTGGTACACCCACTACCAATAATCCATTCTAAAGCTGTTGGTGTCGTGCCCTACAGTGCAGTTAGGGGGATAGGCTTCATGAAGAGAATTGTGAAGCAAAAACATTTGACGAACCAGTGGGTTATGAAAGCTTAGATCAAGATTTGGACTGATAGGGCGAGTAGCAAGCGATTCAGTAACAAAGTACATAATAAGACCATTTGGGCATTTGATCTTGCGCCCTACAAGATGTTTAAGGTCCCCAGCAATAGCGTCAGACGATTTTGGTTTTCTGCTGGCACTAGTAGAAAATGGAGCTTTAAAACCGGTTCGTAAGGGCCTTTAGTGCCGGTTCCATAACCGGCACTAATTGGTGGGCACTAACCCCCCCCCCTTTAGTACCGGTTCGGCACGAACCGGCGCTAAAGTGCCACCACGTGGCGTGAGCTCAAGCTAAAGGGTTTTTTTTTTGAAAAAAAAATTTGAAAATTTTGGAATTTTTTTATTATTATTTTTTTGATTTTTAATTTTTCTGAATTATTTGGTGATTTAGTCTCTAATCACCTTTCTTAACTGCTCAAGTGTGGATCACTCATTCCAAATCATCTAACTTCCCGACCAGTCACCCATCCCTCTCACTACTCCAGCCCGAGCACGCTTAATTTTCGGGTTCTATTCTCCTTCGTTTCCAAGTCTGCACTTGTTGTTTTCCTAACAATAGTAAGATGTCAATCCTATTAACCCTCAGGAGTTTAGCTTGAGCATGAAGTCATACATTTCACTGTTTGAGTTTGAAACTACTATTCTAAAAAACTGTAATTATTTAGTAACACTAATATTTCTTGAATAAGTTTGACCAGATTTGACCAAAATTCAAAAAATTGAAATAATTATTTAGTAACACTAATATTCTTGAATAATTATGTAGTAACATTAATACTTCTTGAATAAGTAGTTTGACCAGATTTAACAAACAAAATTTAAATAAACTTAAATTTGACCATATCTTTTTTTCCTTTTGGAATTTGAGGATTCTAAAAAATTGCAAACAGGCCGTAGGCAGTTTCCATCGGATGCGGATTTTTGTGCTGAATTTTTTGATATATTATAACGTTTTTTTCCGACATCGTATGCAAAAGTTATAGGCCGTTTAACATTTTTCCTACACTTTTTGCAAAAATTGTTCCAAATAATAGGTTTTTCAAATTTCCTACGTGTAGATGTAGTAAATAACTACCTCTCGAAGGATTTTATTTTTGAAGTTTTAATCATTTTCTTTTTGATTTTTTCAAACTGAAATGGCGATACACAGAAGGGGGGGTAGAGTATAAATGCCCTAATAGTGGCCGGTTTTGGTCTTCAACCGGACTATAGGTTAAGACTCTGTTAGTGCCGGTTGGACGCAAACCGGTACTATAGGTTAGACCTATTAGTACCGGTTTGTGTCACAAACCGTCACTAAGGGCTCGTGGGGCCCTGGCCTGACGCCAGCCTACCACCACCCATTTAGTACCGGCTCGTGGAACGAACCGGTACTAAAGGTTCATTACGAACCGGCACTAATGCATAGCCATTCGAACCGGCACTATTGATCACATTAGTGCCGGTCTTTTTACAAACCGGCACTAATGTGCTTCACGTTTGACCCTTTTTCTACTAGTGTGGAGACCTTTCCCTGCAAAAGAGAGTTAAGCTTTCTTAGCCACCCACATCTTCAAGGGTGGCTTTGAAGCAATGAGTCTAAGTGTAGCATCTGAGAACTTTGGCTTTGGAGCCCTAGCAAAAAGTCTTGCAGGTGGACAATAGTACTCATAAGAATAAGCAGAATAGTTCTTGGTCTTATGAACATGGCGGTTTGATGAACCACACTCATATTCATAGGCTTGAATATGGCTTCCTTGCAAAAACATTTGTGTTAGTGTGACTCTGGTGAGTCCTTTGTCTGTATGAAGCCTTTGGACCATATGAAGCCTGTGTTCTGGGGTTTGTCTTCTTCACCAGTGGTGTCATGATGACATTCATAGGAAGATTCTCCAAACACGTTTTCGGCACCCAGATCTTCTTCATAGGCGGTCCACTCCTACAATTAGTACCAATATACCTGGCAAACAATTCACCATTCTGATTCTTAAACAGTTGTAGTTTGCATCAAAGGATTCATCAATAACAATGGGATTAGCACCAGTGAAGCCAGATAGGGTGGATGCATCCACTGAAGGTTCCTTTGCCCACAACCCATGTGGTTTTGGGGTACTGCTCAGGTTTCTAGTAAGAGCCATCGGCATTCATTTTCCTTTCGAACCCAACACCCTCTTTCCTAGGGTTTCGGTTTAGGATCTGCCTTTTGAGGACATCACATAGTGTCTGATGTCCTTTGAGACTTTTGTACATCCCTGTTTCAAGCAGTGTCTTCAACCTAGCATTCTCATCAGCAATAGCAGTGGTATCCTCAGTAGAGGGGTTAGTTACCACATCAACAGGTGAAGATATTGCAACAGTGGCAGCAGTAGAACATTCAGCAACAGAAGTAGCATTATCACGCTCAATGCATTTAAGACATGGTGGTTCAAATCCTTCCTGAGCTGAACTGATCTGTTTGGCGCGAAGTGACTCGTTTTCCTTTTGAAGATCTTCATGAGCCGCTCTCAATTTCTCAAGGTCTTGCTTCCTTTGAAGATAATCATAGGAAAGCCTTTCATGAGTTGTTGAGAGCGTTTCATGACGACTTTCAAGTTCCTCATACTTAACGTGAAGATTTTTTATGTCTTCAATCAAGGACTGAGATCGAGTCATTTCAGCGTCTAACAGATCATCGCTTTTGTCTAACAGTTTTTGAATGTGTTCCATAGCTTTCTGTTGTTCATTTGCAATTTTAGCTAGTGTTTTGTAGCTAGGTTTGGAATCACAATCAGAGTCATCGTCACTAGATGTTTGATAGTGAGTCGCGCGTGTGTTTACCTTGGCACCGCGTGCCATGAAGCAGTATGAAGGAGCGGAGTAGTCCCTTGTCATTCGCATCGGTGTCGGTGATGAAGTCATTGTCTTCAGTGTTGAAGATGGACTTGGCAACGTAGGCTGTAGCCAGACTCGCAATGCCAGAATCAGACTCCTCCTCAGACTCCACCTCCACCTCCTCAGAAGCAGACTCCTTCTCAGAATCCATTTCCTTGCCAACAAATGCACGTGCCTTGCCAGATGAGATCTTCTTGTGTGATGAAGACTTTGAGGAAGACATGGAAGAAGACTTTGAGTATTTCTTCTTCTTCTTGTCGTCAGAATCATACTCTTTGCTCTTCTTCATCTTCTTGTTCTCATTGTCCCACTGTGGACACTCATAGATGTAGTGGCCAGGTTTCTTGCACTTGTGACATGTTCTCTTCTTGTAGTCATGAGTAGAAACTTCATCATTCCTTGAGCTTGATCGTGAAGACTTTCTGAACCCTTTCTTCTTGGTGAATTTTTGGAACTTCTTCACAAGCATAGCAAGCTCCTTTCCAATGTCTTCAGGATCATCAGAACTACTGTCAGATTCTTCTTCAGATGAGGAGACAGCTTTTGCCTTCAAGGCACGAGTTCGCCCATAGCTGGGACCGTAGATGTCTCTTTTCTCAGAAAGCTGAAACTCGTGTGTGTTGAGCCTCTCAAGTATGTCAGACGGATCGAGTGTCTTGAAATCAGGGCGTTCTTGAATCATCAGGGCTAGAGTGTCAAACGAACTGTCAAGTGATCTCAGGAGTGTCTTGACGACTTCATGCTTGGTGATCTCAGTGGCGCCGAGGGCTTGAAGCTCATTTCTGATGTCAGTGAGTCGATCAAACGTGAGCTGGACATTCTCATTGTCATTTCTCTTGAAGCGGTTGAAGAGGTTGTGAAGGACACTGATTCTCTGATCTCTCTGGGTGGAGACGCCTTCGTTGACCTTGGAGAGCCAGTCCCAGACTAGCTTGGAAGTCTCCAACACACTCACACGGCCATACTGTCCTTTGGTCAGATGACCACAAATGATATTCTTGGCAGTAGAGTCCAGTTGAACGAACTTCTTGACATCAGCAGCAGTGACACCTTCTCCAGCCTTGGGAACGCCGTTCTTGACGACATACCATAGGTCGACATCAATGGCTTCAAGATGCATGCGCATCTTATTCTTCCAGTAGGGATATTCAGTTCCATCGAAGACGGGGCACGCGGCGGAGACTTTAATTATCCCTGCAGTCGACATAGCTAAAACTCCAGGTGGTTAAACCGAATCACACAGAACAAGGGAGTACCTTGCTCTGATACCAATTGAAAGTGCTAGTGATCGACTAGAGGGGGTGAATAGGCGATTTTTATGAAAGTCTTCTAAACAGGGAAGTTTTGAAGACAAATAATGGAAGTAAACCTATTACCACGCAGCAGAAGGTAGACTACACTAGGCAAACCTTAGTCAGGTAATCAACAAAGTGAAAGCACAATGACTTATAGTAGCTAGGCAGTAAGGATCAGGTAGGAAGATATTGTTAAGCCAATCAGAACATGCAGTCACTCAGTGAAGACAAAAGATAATGCAGTCATGCAATGACTTCACAAAGACCAACAGTAAGTAAAGGAAGGGAAGGATGAAACCAGTGACTCGTTGAAGACAATGATTTGTTGGACCAGTTCCAGTTGCTGTGACAACTGTACGTCTGGTTAGGGCGGCTAGGTATTTAAACCTGAGGACACACAGTCCCGGACACCCAGTCCTAAACACGCAGCTCAGAACCCTTAGTCCTCACCGTATTCCCCTTGAGCTAAGGTCACGCAGACCTCGCCCAATCACTCTGGTAAGTCTTCAAGGTAGACTCCCAAACCTTCACAGACTTCGTTCACCGGCGATCCACAATGACTCTTGGATGCTCAGAACGCGACGCCTAACCGGCTGGAGGATTCACAGTCCTCAAGTGTAATAAGTCTTCAGATCACACAGACAGGACGACTTAAGTGATGCCTAACACTCTTTGGCTCTGGGTGGTTAGGACTTTATCCTCGCAAGGAATTCTCTCTCAAAGGCTTTGAGGTGGGTTGCTCTCAAACGACAACAGCCGTACTTTAACTCTGAGCAGCCAACCATTTATGGTTGTAGGGGGTGGGCTATTTATAGCCACTAGGCAACCCGACCTGATTTGTCCGAAATGACCCTGGGTCACTAAGGAACTGACACGTATTCCAACGGTCAGATTTCAAACACACACGGCAACTTTACTTGGGCTACAAGCAAAGCTGACTTGTCCAACTCTGGACAAGATTCGCTCTCATAGTCTTCACTCGAAGACATAGGATTTTGGTTAAGCATCACTTCAGTCATTCTGACTGGTTCTCTTGGACCCCACTTAACAGTACGGTGGTTCCTATGACTCAACAAAGAAGAAAAAGAGCTACGAAAGATCTAAGTCTTTGAGCTCCATAGGCTTCGTGCGATGTCTTCTCTTGTCATAGTCTTCAATGTGAATATCTTCACATACCACCTTTGACTTCAATGTCTTCATACATATTTAGGGGTCATCTCTGGTAGGAAAACCGAATCAATGAGGGACTTCTACCTGTGTTATCCTGCAATTCTCACAAACACATTAGTCCCTCAACTAGGTTTGTCGTCAATACTCCAAAACCAACTAGGGGTGGCACTAGATGCACTTACACCATTACCGTTGAATTCGATGATGTCAGTTTTTCTGTGAAGGACGCCCGTACTCGGATGGTCCTTCACCGGTGTGATAGTCCTGACGAGCTCTATCTGGCGCACTCCTCTGCCACCGCCTCCACCACCCCGGTCGCCCTCGCTGCAGGTGTCGACCTTTGGCATGCTCGTTTGGGACACCCAAACCCCATCACTTTGCGTCAAATTCTTCAGAGTTTTTCATTCTCATGCAATAAGATCGACGACCATACTTGTGAGGCTTGTCGTCTTGGCAAGCACGTTCGTCTTCCCTTTAGCGCTTCTACCACTATTTCCACTTTTCGGTTTCAGTTATTGCATAGTGATGTTTGGACATCCCCGGTTGCGAGCAACACGGGCTACCTATACTATTTGGTGATCTTTGATGATTTCTCTCATTATGTGTGGACATTTCCTCTTCGTCGCAAGTCCGACGCCCTTGCCACACTCACCGCCTTTTCTTCCTATGTCACCACACAGTTCGGTCGTCCTATCCTTGCATTACAAACTGAAAACGGAAAAGAGTTTGACAACATCGTTGTTCATAACCTTCTAGCCTCTCACGGCATTATCTTCCACCTCACCTGTCGCTACACGTCCCAACAAAATGGCCGTGCCGAGCGTATCCTTCGCACTCTTAACGACTGCGTCTGCATGTTGCTCTTTCACTCTAATGTGCCTCACCGATTTTGGCTGGACGCTCTCGCCACCGCCACTCTCCTCATCAACATCCGTCTGTGTCGCCCACGCTGGAACTATGCCCCTCATCATCTCCTGTTTGGTGCGCCCCCATCTTATGATGGCCTTCGCATCTTTGGTTGTCTCTGCTATCCTAGCATCGCCGCCACTGTGCCTTATAAGTTTGCACCTCGCTCTGTCGCTTGCATGTTCCTCGACTACCCACCTAACACCAAAGGATACCGCTGCTACGATCCCGTCTCACATCGTGTATTCACCTCCCAGCATGTTTATTTTGATGAGAAGGTGTTTCCATTTCAGCAGGTACCTCCCGTCGCCCCGTCGCCGCCGGCCACCGGCGGCCCACTAGCGACCCCGTCAGGTGGACGGCCCCACTCGGTTCTTGGACCGCCTCTGGGCTTTGGCGGTCCTCGCGCCATGGGACAAGCTACGCCTCGCGCCCCCACGTCGCCCTCGCCGACTTCCTCAGGGGCCTCGGCGTCGCCCATCTCGCCAGCCGCCGCTTCGCCAGTATCTTCGCCGGCCGCTGCGTCGCCGACATCTTCGCCGGCTGCCGCGTCGCCGGTATCTTCACCGGCCTCTTCGCCGGCCGCCGTGTCACCGGTATCTTCACCGGCCACCTCGGGGGCCGCCCCATCGCCGGCCCCATCGCCGGCTGCCACGCCGGGTGCCTCGCAGGCAGCATCGCCGGCCGTCTCGCCGCCCGTCTCGCCCCGTCACACAGGCCCGAGCTGGCGTTCATCATCCGAGTCTGCGTTACTCGAGCGACGAGTACCTCCTCGCCGCCTGCAGCGCGGAGCCATCCCCTATTCCTGCTTCCGCTCGCGTAGCCCTTCGTGATCCTCACTGGCTTGCCGCGATGCAGGAAGAGTTCGACGCTCTCCATCGGAACCGCACCTGGACACTGGTTCCCCGGCCTCCTCGCGCCAATGTCATCAGCGGCAAGTGAGTCTTTCGCCACAAGACCCGCTCGGATGGTACACTTGAGCTCTACAAGGCTCGCTGGGTGATTCGTGGTTTTCGACAGCGCGCTGGAGTTGACTTCACTGAGACGTTTGTACCGGTTGTCAAACCGGGCACGATCCATACCGTCCTCCAACTTGCGGTGTCCCGAGGCTGGCCAGTTCAAAAGATGGTTGTCTTCAACGCCTTTCTCCACGGCCATCTTGAGGAGCAGGTTTATTGTGAGCAGCCCACCGGTTTCGTCAACGCATCTCTTTCTGGCCATGTGTGTTTGCTCTCCCGGTCTCTATACGGGCTCAAGCAAGCACCTCACAGTTGGTACCAGCGGATCGCCGGGTTTCTTCAGACACTGGGCTTCAGCGTCACTCGCTCGGACGCCTCACTGTTTGTCTATCGCCATGGTGACATGACTGCATATTTGCTCCTCTACGTCGACGACATCATCCTGACGACCTCCTCCGCGGCTCTTCTTCAGCAGATTACTCTCCGGCTGCGTGACGAGTTCACCATCAAGGACTTGGGTGCTCTACATTATTTTCTTGGCATTGAGGTCGTTCGGCGACCGAATGGCTTCTTTCTTCGTCAGCAGAAGTATGCACACGAGCTCCTTGAGCGTGCTGGCATGCTCAACTGTCACCCTGTTGCTACTCCTGTTGACACGAAGGCCAAGGTTTCTGCTCTTGAGGGCTCGCTAGCGTCGGATACTCCCTTCTACCGGTCCATTGTCGGTGTTCTTCAGTATCTGACTCTCACCCGATCGGATCTACAGTATGCAGTTCAGCAGGTGTGTCTCCACATGCACGCCCCTCGTGACTCCCATTGGACTCTCGTGAAGCGGATCCTCCGTTACATTCGCGGCACGATGACTCTTGGGCTCACCCTCACGGCGTCCGCTTCTCTAGAGATGGTGGCCTACTCCGACGCAGACTGGGCTGGCTGCCCCGACACCCGTCGGTCCACCTCCGGCTACTGCGTTTACCTCGGTCCTTCACTCGTCTCGTGGTCGTCCAAGTGACAACCCACAGTATCGCGCTCCAGCGCGGAGGCTGAGTACCGAGATGTGGCTAACGCTGTTGCCGAGTGCACCTGACTACGACAGTTACTTCAGGAGCTGCATCACGATATCTCCCAGGCTACGGTTGTCTACTGCAACGACGTCTCTACGGTGTACCTCTCCGTCAACCCCGTTCATCATCGCCGGACTAAGCACATTGAGCTGGGCATTCACTTTGTGCACGAGCTGCACAACAGTTCGCCAATGTGATGACAAAGGGCCTGCCGACTTCCACCTTCGAGGAGTTTCGTTCCAGTCTCTGCGTCACTGGCGCCGCTTCGACGGGGGAGGGGGGGGGAGGGGGTGTTGAGTATATTGTGTATTGAGTCCACCTCCTGTTTCCTTTGTATAGTCGAGGTTGTGCCCCTCTCTGTACTCATATATACGTGTTTGGTGCACCGATCAATGCAGTGTGTTTGCACAGCCTATACTTCATATTCTACAGTTGTTACTATCTCACCTAACTAACTAACTCAGGTACGAGTACGATTACGATCCGGTTGTTCGGCACATCGACCTCTCTTTTCCTGTACATCATGACTCGTTATATTAAGGAGACCGACCAGTTTCAGTTCCATGCACGGAATCCGTCCATTCTCTCGCGTTTTTCACACTACTTTTTCCGCAACAAATAGGTTTTTGTCTGGCTCTTGACGATGTGAACTTCCCCTCAGATAACAAGAAACTTAACCAAGGTCAAGCACAGGATCTTGACGCCTCTCCAAGTCACTGGTGTCATAACTCTATTTTTCTGTTGTTGGAATGGGTGTCAAAGCTCTGAATGTTCAGGATCGCTCTCCTGTTCTTAAGTTAAGTTCAGAATGAGCATACCGCTGCGCAAAGACATTAATAAAATAGAATGGTGGATATCGAATGTGGCGGGATAACAACTAGGATCAGCTAAGAAGTTACGGGTTCATTTTCTCGGAAAGATTCGCTGGTTATATCTTCTTAAATTAGCCCTCAAAAATATCTTTTTTTTG
Organism: Triticum urartu; assembly: GCF_003073215.2. Classification (NCBI taxonomy): domain Eukaryota; kingdom Viridiplantae; phylum Streptophyta; class Magnoliopsida; order Poales; family Poaceae; genus Triticum; species Triticum urartu. The sequence goes on from NC_053023.1 coordinate 20,300,712, forward strand.
CGAGGAAAATTTCCTATTTATTCATCAACTATCAAGGTAGTATAAAGAATACCATATAAGTAAACAATACATCCAGGTCCGTAGACCATTTAACGACGACTACAAGCACTGGAGCAAGCCAAAGGTGCACATCTCTGTGCTAAGCGTGGATTGACGCTTACAGTGACTGATAGCTGGCTAGACTCTACTCCAAGCTTCCTGATCAGTAGCCTGTTGGCGGACTGCTCGGCGAATGCTTTCGTTGAATAAAGCTCTCACAAGTTCCTGCAAAAAAAAAGCCAAAGGTGCACCGCCGTCAGCCCTCCACCCTCATCGGAGATGGGCAAACCTTGCTTTAGTAGAAAGTTGGAAAGGCGTTGTGCTAAGCCTCATAGGACCAGCGCACCAGGACAACAACCGCCGCTGATGAAGAGATGTGTAGATCAGAAGAATCCAACATGTAGGCACATAAACACAAACGAATAAAGATCGAATCCACGTGGATCCATCAAAGACAATAATAGCTGGCCGAATCCTGTGATATCCACCGGGTTTAAAATGAGTTCGCTGACATAGGCCTCATATAAAGGACCAAACTTCTCCTTAAGCAATAAAGTAAGTGTTCATTGTAATAAGTGGAACACCAATTAACTGTTCATCAAATAAAGATCAAAATAAGTGGAGCACAAGTTAAGTGTTCGTGGAATACAAATTAAATGTTCATCCGATAATTTTACACCAATTTAATGATTAACCCTGCAATGATTGAGGTATCTGTCCTACCTTTCACATCGTATGCTTACATATTCTTAGTTGTGAGTTTTTTACATCCACTCTTAATTATGCTAAATGTCTCATAATTAATTTATTAATTAAATTTTAATTTAATTTGGTATAGACGATGATCATTGCTTCCTTGTTTTGCCCTAAGCTCTTTATTCAATGCTGTCTACAAATAGACATAGAAAACGCTGTCCACTTCAACAACAGAACGTGAACACTGAACAGGTGGCAACAGAGGCATGAAACCAGCCTCATTGGGCAGGGACGCGTGAAGCGTGCATGCATGCGCCCTTTTGCGTCTCCACCGGTCCTCTTTAGACGGCAGCTACATATATATATCCCTGTACTGCCCGCTCCATGGACCATAGCTCGTCAAGAAAGCAGCTCGATCAAAGACTCTCCACTCCACACCTGTGCCTGAGGTACCAAAAACACCAGTAAAATGGCTGCCCAGAACAAGGAGGTGGATGCCCTGGTCCAGAAGATCACCGGACTCCACGCCGCCATCGCCAAGCTGCCGTCGCTCAGCCCGTCCCCGGACGTCGACGCACTCTTCACCGAGCTGGTCACTTCGTGCGTTCCCCCGAGCCCCGTGGACGTGACCAAGCTCGGCCCGGAGGCGCAGGAGATGCGGGAGGGCCTCATCCGCCTCTGCTCCGAGGCCGAGGGGAAGCTGGAGGCGCACTACTCCGACATACTCGCCGCCTTCGACAACCCGCTCGACCACCTCGGCATGTTCCCCTACTACAACAACTACATCAACCTCAGCAAGCTCGAGTACGAGCTCCTGGCGCGCTACGTGCCCGGCGGCATCGCCCCGGCCCGCGTCGCCTTCATCGGCTCCGGCCCACTGCCGTTCAGCTCTTTCGTCCTCGCTGCGCGCCACTTGCCTAACACAATGTTCGACAACTACGACCTGTGCGGCGCGGCCAACGATCGCGCCAGCAAGCTGTTCCGCGCGGACAAGGACGTGGGCGCCCGCATGTCGTTCCACACGGCCGATGTTGCGGACCTCGCCGGCGAGCTCGCTAAGTATGACGTTGTCTTCCTGGCTGCGCTCGTGGGCATGGCCGCGGAGGACAAGGCCAAGGTGATCGCGCACCTCGGTGCACACATGGCAGACGGGGCGGCCCTCGTTGTACGCAGTGCGCACGGGGCACGGGGGTTCCTGTACCCGATCGTAGACCCCCAGGACATCGCCGGAGGCGGGTTCAAGGTGCTGGCCGTGTGCCACCCCGACGACGACGTGGTGAACTCCGTTATCATCGCACAGAAGTCCAAGGACTTGCATGCCAATGGACTTCACCGTGGGCATGGTGGACAGTGCGCGCATGGCACGGTGCCAGTGGTCAACCCACCGTGCAGGTTTGGTGAAATGGTGACAGACATGACCCAGAAGAGAGAGGAGTTTGCCAACGCCGAAGTGGTCTTTTGATCGATCGTCCAGAGGCAGTAGTGGTTGTGCGATCATCATCCATGCCTCGCTGATTGATCGCTTGCAACTGTACGTGTTATCTTCCCTACTACTACTACTACTTACTACTACTACTACTACTACTGCATTTCAAGTCATGTGTTGTTTGTACTCAATAATGTAAGTGTGGTGTTTACACGTGAATTTCTTGTACACCTTTGTATGTGTAAGTGTGGACAATGATGAATTTTAGTTCACAAATAGAGAGTACATACTCGTACGGGAAATTCATATTGTCAATTAGAGAGACGATATAAGGAAATTCCTATTTGCCGCTCGTTGCGGCAAGTAGTCGACGCGACACACAGGGGCAAATCTGACAAGCGTTCAGATGGGCCAGCCCGTTCAAACGATTGTGCGAATCTGGTTTTGGGAACCTTCTAGAAGTTCCTGAACCGGTTTTTCTATTTCCTTTTTTGTTTCTTTTCTTTTTCTATTTTTTCATTTTAATTTTTCCTATTCTTTTTCTGTTTTCTTTTCTTTTCTTTGCTCTTTCATTTTTTCTTTTTTCATGTTTCTTTTGTTTCAAGATTTCAAATATTTATTCAGAATTTTATAACATATTTTTGTTTTCAAAATTTGCTCTCAGTTTCAGAAAACGTTCAGAGATTTCATAAAATGTTCCCATTGTCAAATTTTCTTCATAATTTCAAAAAATGTTTGTGTTTCAAAAAGTCTTTCGGGAATTTCAAAAAATGTTATTCTTTTAAATTTTGTTCCCAATTTCAAAAAATGTGTAGTAAATTCAAAAGAATGTTCTCGTTTTCAAATATTTGATACGTTCATGTTTTGAAAAACTGTTCAGGAATTTCATAAAGTGTTCCTGTTTTCAAATTTTGTTCACAATTTCAAAAAAATGTTTGTGTTACAAAGAGACTTTCAGGAATTTCAAAAAAATAATATTGTTTTAGTTTTTTTTCATAATTTCAGAAACTGTTTGTGTTGTAAAAAATGTTCCATAAATTCAAAAAAACGTTCTTGTTTTCCAATATTTGTCATGTTCATGTTTTGAAAAATGTTCAGGAATTTCATAAAATGCTCCCATTTTCCAATTATGTTCACAATTTCAAATAATGTATGTGTTTCAAAAAGCATTTGTGGAATTTCAAAAAACGTTCTTGTTCTAAATTTTTATCACAATTTAAAATAATGTTCAGTAAATTCAAAATAATGTTCTCATTTTCAAATAATTTGTTACGTACATGTTTTGAATTTTTTTCAGGAATTTGATAAAATGTCCCGGTTTTCAAATTTTGTTCACAATTTCAAAAAATGTTCATGGTTCAAAAAGTCTTTCAGGAATTTCAGAAAATGTTCTTGTTATAAATTTTGTGCAAAATTTCAGAAAACGTTCATGTTTTCAAAAATGTTCATTAATTTCAAAAAGATGTTCTCGTTTTCAAATTTGTGTTATGTTCATGTTTTAAAAATTTGTTCTCTTTTTCAAAATATGTTCAGGATGTCATTCATAAAATGTTCATGTTTCAGAAAATGTACAGGATTTCGAAATATGTTCTCATTTCCAAAATTGGCTCCCAATTTCAGAAAAATGTTCACGCTTCAAAAAAAGTTCAAGAATTTCAGAAAAAATTTCTTGTTTTCAAAAATATTCACAACGTCAGAAAAGTTTCAATTTTTCCAAAATTGTTCATGTTTTAGAAAACTGTTAGGTTTTGTACCAAATGTCCGAGTTTTTTCAAAATTCGGATTAGAAAAATTGATCACATTTTTTTAGAAAATAAGCTTAGAATATCAGAAAATATTTGTGGCATTTTGAATTGTTTGAAATTTTGAAGAAATGTTTCTAAACTATTTTTTCTAAATTCTCAACCCTTTTGGATGTTGTTTTAGTCTTCCGCGCTTAAACATTCAATAGCACCTTTGTCGTCTAGTGGCTAGCTGGTCGCGGTCTCTGCTATCTCGTGTGCGCGAGATGGTGGGATCGAATCCTAGCGTAGCCAACCTGTTTGTCGGCGTTTTTTCAGGTCACCCGCTGTACACGAAACACAGGTGGCTTTCGCGTCGATGGGCCGGCCCAGTCGTGCATCGCGCATGTGCGTCGAGCTTCTGTTTGAGCCATAATGCATGGTATATTTCTAAAAAAAGGCATAATGCATGGTATAGGAGGTCCTATGTGCCGCATTTTGCGGCGAATAGCCAGCGTGATGCACACAGGAGGCGTCCGACTGGGCCGGCCCAGTATGAGGACCCCAAGGTGTGTCTACAGCGGTAAAAAATTGCAAAACAGGAAATGACGCCATGAGGAATCAAACCTACGACGTCCCTATCGCGATTGTATTTAAGAACTTTGTATTGTGGGATATTTCTCTTACATGTTATTTTCTGTACATGTACTGCAGCATACAGATTTGAATATGTGATTATTTTTGGAGATTTGAAATACCTGAAAATTTTCTGAAGTTGTCAACGAAATTTGAAAACGCAAAATATTTTCAAAATTACGAACAATTTTTTCAAAACACGAACATTTTTTGGAATTATGAATTTTTTCAAAACGCAATTTTTTCAAAAGTTCCAAAAACATGAACATTTTTGGAATATGTGAACAAAATTGGACAAGCTGCAATATTTTTTAAAATTAGAGAAAATTTTCCATATTTATGACAAATTTCAGAAATGAGAACATTTATTCAAATTCCTCGAACATATTTTGACTTTGCCAACTAATTTTCATAAACATGATTTTTCTAAAACAAATAAAAGTGGAAACTTTTTTGGAATTACCGATCATTTTGTGGATAAAGAGATAAAATGCAAAGAAAATTTAAAATTCTGAACATTTGCTGAAAAGTTGTGAAAAGGTCTGAAAAGATACCATAAGCCGCTGAAGATTTGATCTTTTTTCTAAAAGATTGAAACTGACTTTTTTGGAACGCGAACATTATTTGGGAAAACTCATTATTTTTATGGAAAAACGGAAGAAAATTGAATAGGAGAACATTTTTCGAAATTCCGAACTTTTCTTGAAAATGCAAACGTTTTTGGAAAACAAGAATTGTTTTTCAAAACGTGAATTTTTTAAAAAATTATTTTAAAAATTACGAACAACTTTTAGAAAAACACGAAACTTTTTTTAAATTCTCACGCACATTTTTTGAATTTGCGAATTTTTCAATGTGACATTTTTTAACAGTTGTGAAAATAATTCCGAAACAGCATTTGCTGAAGTTGTGAACAAATATGGATAACTGGAACATTTTTAAAGTTGTCAAACATTTTTGAATTTGTGAACAAATTTTGTATCATGGACATTCTTTTTACTATGCAAAAAGAATTTAAAAAAGGACCTTTTTTGTGAATAAAATTTTGAATTTATATTGAAGTTCTTGAATACTTTTTATTTTGTGAATAAAATTTAAAATGCGGACCTTTTTTCAAATTCTGTTTTTATGAATTTTAGGAAACAATTCAAAAAGCGAACAAAACTTGAAATTTTAAACTTTTTAGAATTCCGAACATTTTTTCTATTGAAGCGAACAAAATTTGAAATTCTAGTTTTTTGGAATTTCTGAAGATTTGTTTTTTGGAATTTTGAAATAAAAAAAGAAAAAGTGCAAGAAAATAAAGTGAAAAATGAAAAAGAAGAGAAATAGAAAAAATAAAAAGAAACAGAAATTGCAAAAGTATTTTCTATGGAACCGTGAAGTATTTCAGAGATAGACGTCAAAAAGCATAGCAACATAGCTTGAACAACCCAAGCACACGTTACTGTGAAAGGATTATGAAGTACATGGAAGAAAAGATGGAAAAAGCTAGGTCACACACTTTAGTCCCCGTTGGTTATCAAGAAAGAAGGTCTGAGATCCGCTTAGCTAACAAAAAAATTGGCTATGCAAATGAGCTGAGGACCCATGAGGTCAAAATTAGAAATGAAGTCTGGCCAACATGTGAGTGCACATGCAACAAACCGAAGTTGCTTCACCTACCATGCTCCCATATACTTGTTGCTTGCGGGCAGCTTGGAGTGGACGCAATCTCGTTCGTGTCTCCATATTTTTTGAAAGAGTCCGTCCTTAATACATGGACATGTGAGTTGCTAGGATTTCGCTCAATGAGTAACTTCAACACCATTAATCGTGTTGAAAGGCGGTACATTTCAGACCTAGAGAATATGCATACAAGTAGAGGTAGACGACAGTGTCGGCGCATCCGGAATGATATGGATGAATCTGAAGCGGGAGGCGCCACTATACAATGCATTTTATGCAATGAATATGGCCATAGGGACACTAATTCTCCCACTTTCGCCACTGCCAATGGTACTAGGCGTGGAAGAGGCAACCGGGGACGAGGAGGAAGAGGAGGAAGAAGGAGAGGAAGAAGCTAGGCTGCGTGGCACTATGTTTGAAATTTGTATTAAATGTGGCACTAAGTTCTAAATTTGTATTAAGTGTGGCACTAAGTTCTAAAGTTGTATTAAGAGTGGCACTAAGTTCTAAATTCGTATTAAGTGTGGCACTATGTTTGAAATTTATATTAAGTGTGACACTATGTTTGAAATTTGTATGTGCAGGAATGGCGGGAATGTGGTTGCTTAGTCCTGGCATTGCAAGAAAGCATCGTGCTGCGATAGGTTCTGAGCGCAAGCTTGAGGCGCTGGTCACTCGCACTCAAAAGGAATACTGGAAGATACACGAGGGATGGGTTGAGTGGTACATATGTATGTATGCGAGAGACATATTCTACCTATGTATGTGTGTGACTTATATCTAGCTATGTATGCAGCAGACATATTTCTACCTATGTATGTGAGACACATATTTTTATTCATTCGCATTGTTAATGAGTTACATTTCTAGAGAGACTGCTACAGATAATTAAGATACAAGTACATGAGAATTAAACGGTACGACTGAGCTTAAATAATACATCATACATACTACATGAAGACATCATTGTCATCCTCCGTCGATCCAACACTCTTGCCCTTCAATGATGAGGCACTCTTGCCCTTCGACGATGCGGGTGTCTTGGCCTTGGTGCTTGGCATGAAGATATCGTCTTCGTCTTCACTGTCGGTAGTCCATACATAAGTATGTTCTGCTGCAATCCTTAGGAAAGTTGCACTCTTATGTTGTTGCTTCTTCCACCTTCGATGCAACCTGAGAAGTTCTTACCTTATCTCCTCAAATGTCCTTGCAGGCCACCCACACCTACTCAATGCGTGACTCAACTCATTCAGTACGGTGTCACTACTGATGAGTTTGTCCCATGGAACTATCCTATTGTCTATCTTGAAATTGTTGGCTAACCTCAGAAGACATTTCTACATACTCAGGTGGAAACTACGATCGAAAGGGTAATCAGACATCTTGACGAGACTACAATGCTGCTTACCAACCTTTGTGAATGGGGGAGGGGTTATAGGTTGAGAAGAGAAAGATGGCGGGAACAGAAGGGTTGGAGGGAAAGGGTTGGCAGGAAAGAAGTTGGCGGGAAAGGGTTGCCTGGAACATATTATGAAAAAGTGTTGCGGAAAATTAGGCCAGGCTCGAGCGAGGGTGGTGGGATAAAATTATGGTCCGAAATATAGTTCCATTAGCTCATAAATTTGGTACCATGTAGCTGTCTTCTTAGCCTAAGCCGATTGGAAATAATTGTTCACGGGTAAGACGATTAGTTCCAATCGTCTTACAGGAGGCCGACTAGAGGGTAATCAGCTTACCCGAGGCCGACTAGAGGCAGTGGTTAAGCCGACTGGTCAGTCGGGCTGGTGTAAGCCGACTGGACCCTAATCGGCTACGTGTAAGACGATTAGTTTCAGTCGGCTTACCCCAAGCCGACGTCGTATTCTTTGTGTAATATATCAAAACCGTGTATTATTTTTCAAATTTTATAAAAAATATATTATTTAAAAATTTATTCTTTTTAGTCAGTTGCATCTCCACCAATAGAGTTGTAACCGCAAGTGTTGCAACCTAAGTGCAACTGCATATGGCCCCAATGGGACTACAATCGGGTCCGGTAGTGTTTTTCCATGGCTAATTGCATGTCCACTAGAAGTTGTAACCGCAAGCATTGTATCCAATTGCAACTGCATAGGTCAACAACGCGACTGCAAGTATTGCCACCCTAACTACAACTTCAATGACCCCCAATCGATTGCAACTAGCGGCTAATCTTCTTCTTCTTCTTTAAAAAATCAAGTTTTTGCAAACCTAATTGTTTTTAAATTTGATATTTTTAAAAATCATGGTCATCTAAATTTGGTGATTCTTTCCAGGTGTGCAAACATTCTTTAGTCCGAGCATACTTTTTTCAAATTCATGAACATTTTTTGCACATGCAGTACTACCAACCCAGCAGACAACAGCCCAAAACAAAAGCTTTCTTTTGTCTCGCATATGAGGTAGAAGAACAATGCCGTGAAGGAAATGAATTTTTTTGTCATCTAGGGCACCTTTAGTAGCTGCTTTTGTTGGACTCCTCTTTTTTGCACTATTCTTCTACAACATCAAAGTGGCGGACCGGGGAACAAGCCAGTGTAAGCATTGTAACTAGTAATCTGCACCTTCCATCCAGCGACTCGTCTGATTAATCGCTAAGTGTTGGCTAGTGTTCTTGTACAACATCAAAGACGTGATTCATGCACACGATGTAAAAAGGGGGAAAGGGAACTATGCCCAAATTACAAACTACGAGCCAACAAATAAAAAGCCCAAAATCGGCAACCACAACAGACAATAACCCAGTCAACCATGGGGAATCAGGATGGTGATTGTCCACACAATTACGGGTTGGGAAAGAAAATGAGGTGATTTCAGCTGAATAAGACCAAAGTATATCTCATCTAGATGTGTTTATAGAGTAAAAAAATATAGAAGAGTTCTAGGCACTTTTTTTACATTTTTTAGACAAAGTAGTCTTTTTTACTTCCCTCCTATTTTCAAGTTTTTCTAGAGTGGCCATGAGCCCGTGAAGCCAAGGCAGTCCTCAGGTGCGTCTATACATCATTTGATGTAACGGGGGCCCATATGTCTCACTTATAACGAGACGTATGAAAGCCTCACGTCAGAGGAGACACCGATAGACCGGCCCAGGCACGCGGGAGGCCACGGCCTCATTTCTTTTTATTCATGTTTTTGATTGATTTATATCGTTTATACTTCCCAATATTGTAAATAAATATATTACAAAAACAATTTACATAAACACTTAAAAATATGTTAACCAAGCACTTGAAAAATATTAAATGTATATTGAGAAATTTTTTCTCATGGATACAAAAAATGTATACAAAAATGTACAATCTGTGTGAAATTTTCTTATCATGTATGTAAAAAATGTTAGGTAAGCATTATAAAAAATGTTAAATAATTAATTAAAAATATTATTCAAGCATTTGAAAATTTTAAAATGTGTACAGGAGAAAGCTTACAATGTATTAGAAAAGGTTAATCTTGTATTTATTCAGAAAACATTAAAATTTTATATGAAAATGATAATCAAGAATTTCAAAATTGTTAAATGTACATAAAAAAAGGTTGAACATGTATTAAAAAAATATTGGTACTGCATTTGCGAAAATGTTAATCGAGCATTTGAAAAATGTTACATGTGTATAGAAAAATTGTTGGCCATGTATGAAATACATGTTAATCTTGTATTTCAAATATGTTCATCAAGCATTTTAAAATATTAAAATTACGTATGGAAAATGTGTTGACCATATATTAAAATAATGTTAAACTTGTATGTTATGAATGTTAATCGTGTATTAGAAAAATGTTCATGACATATATAAAACACGTAGAGTGATAACCAAAAGAAACAAAGAAAAACAAAAAATGATGAAAACCAAGAAAGAAACAAAGTAAACTAAGAAAGAACAAAAAGAAAAAACAATGAAAACCGAGAAGGAAACAAAATAAAATGGGGAAAAACCCATAAAAATGGTGAAAACGAGGAAAGAATTGAATAAAACCCGAGAAAAACATACAGAAAAAGAAAAGCAGAAAACAGTCAAAACTGAGAAACAAACAAAGAAAAGCGGTGAGAAAACAACGGAAAACATAAGGTGAAAACCAACGGAAACCAATGAAAACCAAGGAAGAAATAAATAAAAACGGTGAAAAACAAAGAAAAAAGAAAAACAAGGAAAATAAGTGAAGAAACGGAAGAAAAAAAACTAGCAAAGGAAACTAAAGAGAGAAAAGAAGACGAAGATAGGCCAGTCTAGTAACTATAGGTAACTTTCAATACGACGTATGTTAGTCGCACTATAAGCGAGAGATAAATCTGTCTCAGGCCGTCGAGGATGAGCCGGCCCATGTGGGTATGAGGCAAGTTCGTTTTTCCTCCTGTTCTTCCTTTGTTGTTTTTTTAATTGTATTATGTATGTATGTATGTATGTATATATAAATGTTAACATAATGTAAAACAATTGTTAGCTTAATTCAGAAAATGTTGATAACATAGTAAAGAAGTACTGGGTAATTTTTAAAATGTTCACATGTTTCAAAAATGTATGTGACATAGAAAAAGTTAATAATATATTGAGAAAAAGGTTAAACATATACAAAACAAAAGTTTCAGATGTATATGAAAAATGTTGATAGCATATTAAAAAAATATGGTCACATTATAAAAATGTTAACGTTTTTGAAAAATATACATTTGACATTAGGAAAAATGACTTAGTGTTTGGCCAATGAGTTTGTATCCTGTGTGGAGATGTTGTGGTACACTACAGGCCCGTCGATGGGGCAGGCCAAATTGGCCGACCGCACAGGGCCCCAAAAATTTTGGGGCCCCCAAATCAGTAGGTGTTGGGTAGACTGCATCTGAAAAAGAAAATGCACGGTAGCCTTTCTCAAAAAAATGCACGGTAGCCAAACCAGGAGCCCAGCGAAACAAGCAGGTTGCCTGATCACCTGTCGCCTGAATCATCGTCTCCCAGTATCGCACTCGTAGTCGCCTCTCCCCATCACCAGTTTCACCCAGAACCTGATACTGTCTGTCGATCTGACCGCTCGTCCTGCTCGCCCTCCCGTTGTCACCCTCGTTCAGTTCTCCCGCGATCTACAGATGGACTGTGCATGGTAGTTGGCTGGTTCCCCAACCTAAACTATCCCCACGTGAGTGCTCGAGGCCTATTTGTTGCAGGTTGGATTCGATTTGCTTCAGATAATAGACTTCTGAATTTTGAATTTTGGTATAGAACACAGAAACATATCTGCTTCTACGGATCCTGAAAATAAAGGTGCACCTCCTTCAGTCCTGCAAACAATACCATACATATGCAGATATGCTCTCTGTTTTCTAAATTTTGGTACATAAACTAATCACATTGATAATTAATAAGATAGCATTAGCCATTGTAGCCATTGTACTTTGGCCCGGTTGATAAATAATAAATTGTTTTATACGCTTTACAGTCAAAAGTTTAAATTCCACATAGATTGCTACAACTGTTTTTGGAGATAGTTTTTTTTGGACAATGCAAGGCAGATGTGAAGGAAATATGCCCTAGAGGCAATAATAAACTTATTATTTATTTCCTTATATCATGATAAATGTTTATTATTCATGCTAGAATTGTATTAACCTGAAACATAATACTTGTGTGAATACATAGACAAACAGAGTGTCACTAGTATGCCTCTACTTGACTAGCTCGTTGATCAACGATGGTTATGTTTCCTAACCATAGACATGAGTTGTCATTTGATTAACGGGATCACATCATTAGGATAATGATGTGATTGACTTGACCCATTCCGTTAGCTTAGCACTTGATCGTTTAGTATATTAATATTGCTTTCTTCATGACTTATACATGTTCCTATGACTATGAGATTATGCAACTCCCGTTTACCGGAGGAATACTTTGTGTGATACCAAACCTCACAACGTAACTAGGTGGTTATAAAGGAGCTCTACAGGTGCCTCCGAAGGTACATGTTGAGTTGGCGTATTTCGAGATTAGGATTTGTCACTTCGATTGTTGGAGAGGTATCTCTGGGCCCTCTCGGTAATGCACATCACTTAAGCCTTGCAAGCAATGCAACTAATGAGTTAGTTGCGAGATGATGTATTACGGAACGAGTAAAGAGACTTGCCGGTAACGAGATTGAACTAGGTATTGAGATACCGACTATCGAATCTCGGGCAAGTAACATACCGATGACAAAGGGAACAACGTATGTTGTTATGCGGTCTGACCGATAAAGATCTTCGTAGAATATGTGGGGGCCAATATGAGCATCCAGGTTCCGCTATTGATTATTGACCGGAGATGTGTCTCGGTCATGTCTACATTGTTCTCGAACCCGTAGGGTCCGCACGCTTAACGTTACGATGACAGTTTCATTATGAGTTTATATGTTTTGATGTACCGAAGGTTGTTCGAAGTCCCGGATGTGATCACGGACATGACGAGGAGTCTCGAAATGGTCAAGACATAAAGATTGATATATTGGAAGCCTATATTTGGATATCGGAATCGTTCCGGGTGAAATCGGGATTTTACCGGAGTACCGAGGGGTTACCGGAACCCCCCCCCCCCCCGGGGGGGGTTAATGGGCCTACATGGGCCCTAAGGGAGAAGAGGAGGGCCGGCCAGGGCAGGCCGCGCGCCCCCTCCCCCCCTAGTCCGAATAGCACAAGGAAGGGGCGGCACCCCCCTTTCCTCTTTCCCCCTTTCCCTTTCCTTCTCCAACAAGGCAAGAGGGGGGAGTCCTACTCTCGGGGGGAGTAGGACTCCTCCAGGCGCACCCCTAGGGGCCGGCCGCACCTCCCCCCTCCCTCCTTTATATACGGGGGCAAGGGGGCACCCCATGACACACAAGTTGATCTTCGTGATCGTTCCTTAGTCGTGTGCAGTGCCCCCTTCCACCATATTCCACCTCGGTCATATCGTAGCGGTGCTTAGGCGAAGCCCTGCGACGGTAGAACATCAAGATCATCACCACGCCGTCGTGCTGACGGAACTCTTCCCCGACACTTTGGATCGGAGTCCGGGGATCGTCATCGAGCTGAACGTGTGCTAGAACTCGGAGGTGTCATAGTTTCGGTGCTTGATCGGTCGGGCCATGAAGATGTACGACTACATCAACCGCGTTGTCATAACGCTTCCGCTTTCGGTCTACGAGGGTACATGGACAACACTCTCCCCTCTCGTTGCTATGCATCACCATGATCTTGCGTGTGCGTAGGTATTTTTTGAAATTACTACGTTCCCCAAACAGTGGCATCCGAGCCAGGTTTTATGCGTAGATGTCATATGCACGAGTAGAACACAAGTGAGTTGTGGGCGATATAAGTCATACTGCTTACCAGCATGTCATACTTTGGTTCGGCGGTATTATTGGATGAAGCGGCCCGGACCGACATTACGCGTACGCTTACGCGAGACTGGTTCTACCGACGTGCTTTGCACACAGGTGGCTGGCGGGTGTCAGTTTCTCCAACTTTAGTTGAACCGAGTGTGGCTACGCCCGGTCCTTGCGAAGGTTAAAACAGCACCAACTTGACAAACTATCGTTGTGGTTTTGATGCGTAGGTAAGAACGGTTCTTGCTAAGCCCGTAGCAGCCACGTAAAACTTGCAACAACAAAGTAGAGAACGTCTAACTTGTTTTTGCAGGGCATGTTGTGATGTGATATGGTCAAGACGTGATGCTATATTTTATTGTATGATATGATCATGTTTTGTAACCGAGTTATCAGCAACTGGCAGGAGCCATATGGTTGTCGCTTTATTGTATGCAATGCAATCGCCCTGTAATGCTTTACTTTATCACTAAGCGGTAGCGATAGTCATAGAAGCATAAGATTGGCGAGACGACAACGATGCTACGATGGAGATCAAGGTGTCGCGCCGGTGACAATGGTGATCATGACGGTGCTTCGGAGATGGAGATCACAAGCACAAGATGATGATGGCCATATCATATCACTTATATTGATTGCATGTGATGTTTATCTTTTATGCATCTTATCTTGCTTTGATTGACGGTAGCATTATAAGATGATCCCTCACTAAATTATCATAGTAAAAGTGTTCTCCCTGAGTATGCACCGTTGCGAAAGTTATTCGTGCTGAGACACCATGTGATGATCGGGTGTGATAGGCTCTACGTTCAAATACAACGGGTGCAAAACAGTTGCACACGCGGAATACTCAGGTTAAACTTGACGAGCCTAGCATATAACAGATATGGCCTCGGAACACGGAGACCGAAAGGTCGAGCGTGAATCATATAGTAGATATGATCAACATATTGATGTTCACCATTGAAACTACTCCATCTCACGTGATGATCGGACATGGTGTAGTTGATATGGATCACGTAATCACTTAGATGATTAGACGGATGTATATCTAAGTGGGAGTTCTTTAGTAATATGATTAATTGAAGTTAAATTTATCATGAACTTAGTACCTGATAGTATCTTGCTTGTTTATGTTTGATTGTAGATAGATGGCCCATGCTGTTGTTCCGTTGAATTTTAATGCGTTCCTTGAGAAAGCAAAGTTGAAAGATGATGGTAGCAATTACACGGACTGGGTCCGTAACTTGAGGATTATCCTCATTGCTGCATAGAAGAATTACGTCCTGGAAGCACCGCTGGGTGCCAGGCCTGCTGCTGGAGCAACACCAGATGTTATGAACATCTGGCAGAGCAAAGCTAATAACTACTCGATAGTTCAGTGTGCCATGCTTTACGGCTTAGAACTGGGTCTTCAACGACGTTTTGAACGTCATGGGGCATATGAGATGTTCCAGGATTTGAAGTTAATATTTCAAGCAAATGCCCGGATTGAGAGATATGAAGTCTCCAATAAGTTCTATAGCTGCAAGATGGAGGAGAATAGTTCTGTCAGTCAGCATATACTCAAAATGTCTGGGTATAATAATCACTTGATTCAACTGGGAGTTAATCTTCCGGATGATAGCGTCATTGACAGAATTCTCCAATCACTGCCACCAAGCTACAAGAGCTTCGTGATGAACTATAATATGCAAGGGATGGAAAAGACAATTCCCGAGCTCTTCGCGATGCTAAAAGCTGCGGAGGTAGAAATCAAGAAGGAGCATCAAGTGTTGATGGTTAACAAGACCACTAGTTTCAAGAAAAAGGGCAAAGGGAAGAAGAAGGGGAACTTCAAGAAGAACAGCAAGCAAGTTGCTGCTCAGGAGAAGAAACCCAAGTATGGACCTAAGCCTGAAACTGAGTGCTTCTACTGCAAGCAGACTGGTCACTGGAAGCGGAACTTCCCCAAGTATTTGGCGGATAAGAAGGATGGCAAGGTGAACAAAGGTATATGTGATATACATGTTATTGATGTGTACCTTACTAATGCTCGCAGTAGCACCTGGGTATTTGATACTGGTTCTGTTGCTAATATTTGCAACTCGAAACAGGGACTACGGATTAAGCGAATATTGGCTAAGGACGAGGTGACGATGCGCGTGGGAAATGGTTCCAAAGTCGATGTGATCGCGGTCGGCATGCTACCTCTAAATCTACCTTCGGGATTAGTTTTAGACCTAAATAATTGTTATTTGGTGCCAGCGTTAAGCATGAACATTATATCTGGATCTTGTTTGATGCGAGACGGTTATTCATTTAAATCAGAGAATAATGGTTGTTCTATTTATATGAGTAATATCTTTTATGGTCATGCACCCTTGAAGAGTGGTCTATTCTTATTGAATCTCGTAGTAGTGACACACATATTCATAATGTTGAAGCCAAAAGATGCAGAGTTGATAATGATAGTGCAACTTATTTGTGGCACTGCCGTTTAGGTCATATCGGTGTAAAACGCATGAAGAAACTCCATACCGATGGACTTTTGGAACCACTTGATTATGAATCACTTGGTACTTGCGAATCGTGCCTTATGGGCAAGATGACCAAAACGCCGTTCTCCAGAACTATGGAGAGAGCAACAGATTTGTTGGAAATCATACATACAGATGTATGTGGTCCGATGAATGTTGAGGCTCGTGGCGGATATCGTTATTTTCTCACCTTCACAGATGACTTAAGCAGATATGGGTATATCTACTTAATGAAACATAAGTCTGAAACATTTGAAAAGTTCAAAGAATTTCAGAGTGAAGTTAAAAATCATCGTAACAAGAAAATAAAGTTTCTACGATCTGATCGTGGAGGAGAATATTTGAGTTACGAGTTTGGTGTACATTTGAAACAATGTGGGATAGTTTGGCAACTCACACCACCCGGAACACCACAACGTAATGGTGTGTCCGCGTCGTAATCGTACTTTACTAGATATGGTGCGATCTATGATGTCTCTTACTGATTTACCGCTATCATTTTGGGGTTATGCTTTAGAGACGGCTGCATTCACCTTAAATAGGGCACCATCGAAATCCGTTGAGACGACGCCTTATGAACTATGGTTTGGCAAGAAACCAAAGTTGTCGTTTCTTAAAGTTTGGGGCTGTGATGCTTATGTGAAAAAGCTTCAACCTGATAAGCTCGAACCCAAATCGGAGAAATGTGTGTTCATAGGATATCCAAAGGAGACTATTGGATACACCTTCTATCACAGATCCGAAGGCAAAACTTTTGTTGCTAAATTCAGAAACTTTCTAGAGGAGTTTCTCTTGAAAGAAGTGAGTGGGAGGAAAGTAGAACTTGATGAGGTAACTGTACCTGCTCCCTTATTGGAAAGTAGTACATCACAGAAACCGGTTTCTGTAACACCTACACCAATTAGTGAGGAAGTTAATGATGATGATCATGAAACTTCAGATCAAGTTGTTACTGAACCTCGTAGATCAACCAGAGTAAGATCCACACCAGAGTGGTACGATAATCCTGTTCTGGAAGTCATGCTACTAGATCATGATGAACCTACGAACTATGAAGAAGCGATGGTGAGCCCAGATTCCGCAAAATGGCTTGAAGCCATGAAATCTGAGATGGGATCCATGTATGAGAACAAAGTGTGGACTTTGGTTGACTTGCACGATGATCGGCAAGCAATTGAGAATAAATGGATCTTCAAGAAGAAGACTGACGCTGACGGTAATGTTACTGTCTACAAAGCTCGACTTGTCGCAAAAGGTTTTCGACAAGTTTAAGGGATTGACTACGATGAGACCTTCTCATCCGTAGCGATGCTTAAGTCTGTCCGAATCATGTTAGCAATTGCCGCATTTTATGATTATGAAATTTGGCAGATGGATGTCAAAACTGCATTCCTGAATGGATTTCTGGAAGAAGAGTTGTATATGATGCAACCGGAAGGTTTTGTCGATCCAAAGGGAGCTAACAAAGTGTGCAAGCTCCAGCGATCCATTTATGGACTGGTGCAAGCCTCTCGGAGTTGGAATAAACGCTTTGATAGTGTGATCAAAGCATTTTGTTTTATACAGACTTTTGGAGAAGCGTGTATTTACAAGAAAGTGAGTGGGAGCTCTGTAGCATTTCTGATATTATATGTGGATGACATATTGCTGATCGGAAATGATATAGAATTTCTGGATAGCATAAAGGGATACTTGAATAAGAGTTTTTCAATGAAAGACCTCGGTGAAGCTGCTTACATATTGGGCATTAAGATCTATAGAGATAGATCAAGACGCTTAATTGGACTTTCACAAAGCACATGCCTTGACAAAGTTTTGAAGAAGTTCAAAATGGATCAGGCAAAGAAAGGGTTCTTGCCTGTGTTACAAGGTGTAAAGTTGAGTAAGAATCAATGCCCGACACTGCAGAAGATAGAGAGAAAATGAAAGATGTTCCCTATGCTTCAGCCATAGGCTCTATCATGTATGCAATGCTGTGTACTAGACCTGATGTGTGCCTTGCTATAAGTCTAGCAGGGAGGTATCAAAGTAATTCAGGAGTGGATCACTGGACAGCGGTCAAGAACATCCTGAAGTACTTGAAAAGGATTAAGGATATGTTTCTCGTATATGGAGGTGACAAAGAGCTCATCTTAAATGGTTACGTTGATGCAAGCTTTGACACTGATCCAGACGATTCTAAATCGCAAACCGGATACGTGTTTACATTAAACAGTGGAGCTGTCATTTGGTGCAGTTCTAAACAAAGCATCATGGCGGGATCTACATGTGAAGCGGAGTACATAGCTGCTTCGGAAGCAGCAAACCAAGGAGTCTGGATGAAGGAGTTCATATCAGATCTAGGTGTCATACCTAGTGCATCGGGTCCAATGAAAATCTTTTGTGACAATACTGGTGCAATTGCCTTGGCAAAGGAATCCAGATTTCACAAGAGAACCAAGCACATCAAGAGACGTTTCAATTCCATCCGGGATCTAGTCCAGGTGGGAGACATAGAGATTTGCAAGATACATATGGATCTGAATGTTGCAGACCCATTGACTAAGCCTCTTTCACGAGCAAAACATGATCAGCACCAAGGCTCCATGGGTGTTAGAATCATTACTGTGTAATCTAGATTACTTGACTCTAGTGCAAGTGGGAGACTGAAGGAAATATGCCCTAGAGGCAATAATAAAGTTATTATTTATTTCCTTATATCATGATAAATGTTTATTATTCATGCTAGAATTGTATTAACCGGAAACATAATACTTGTGTGAATACATAGACAAACAGAGTGTCACTAGTATGCCTCTACTTGACTAGCTCGTTGATCAAAGATGGTTATGTTTCCTAACCATAGACATGAGTTGTCATTTGATTAACAGGATCACATCATTAGGAGAATGATGTGATTGACTTGACCCATTCCGTTAGCTTAGCACTTGATCGTTTAGTATATTGCTATTGCTTTCTTCATGACTTATACATGTTCCTATGACTATGAGATTATGCAACTCCCGTTTACCGGAGGAACACTTTGTGTGCTACCAAATGTCACAACTTAACTGGGTGATTATAAACGAGCTCTACAGGTGTCTCCGAAGGTACATGTTGGGTTAGCGTATTTCGAGATTAGGATTTGTCACTCCGATTGTCGGAGAGGTATCTCTGGGCCCTCTCGGTAATGCACATCACTTAAGCCTTGCAAGCAATGCAACTAATGAGTTAGTTGCGAGATGATGTATTACGGAACGAGTAAAGAGACTTGCCGGTAACGAGATTGAACTAGGTATTGAGATACCGACGATCGAATCTCGGGCAAGTAACATACCGATGACAAAGGGAACAACGTATGTTGTTATGCGGTCTGACCGATAAAGATCTTCGTAGAATATGTGGGAGCGAATATGAGCATCCAGGTTCCGCTATTGGTTATTGACTGGAGATGTGTCTCGGTCATGTCTACATTGTTCTCGAACCCGTAGGGTCCGCACGCTTAACGTTACGATGACAGTTTCATTATGAGTTTATATGTTTTGATGTACCGAAGGTTGTTCGGAGTCCCGGATGTGATCACGGACATGACGAGGAGTCTCAAAATTGTCGAGACATAAAGATTGATATATTGGAAGCCTATATTTGGATATCGGAATCGTTCCGGGTGAAATCGAGATTTTACCGGAGTACCGGGGGGTTACCGGAACCCCCCCGGGGGTTAATGGGCCTACATGGGCCCTAAGGGAGAAGAGGAGGGCCGGCCAGGGCAGGCCGCGCGCCCCCTCCCCCCTAGTCCGAATAGGACAAGGAAGGGGGGCGGCGCCCCCCTTTCCTCTTTCCCCCGTCCCCTTTCCTTCTCCAACAAGGCAAGAGGGGGGAGTCCTACTCCCGGTGGGGAGTAGGACTCCTCTAGGCGCACCCCTAGGGGCCGGCCGCACCTCCCCCTCCCTCCTTTATATACGGGGGCAAGGGGGCACCCCATGACACACAAGTTGTTCTTCGTGATCGTTCCTTAGCCGTGTGCGGTGCCCCCTTCCACCATATTCCACCTCGGTCATATCGTAGCGGTGCTTAGGCGAAACCCTGTGACGGTAGAACATCAAGATCGTCACCACGCCGTCGTGCTGACGGAACTCTTCCCCGACACTTTGCTGGATCGGAGTCCGGGGATCGTCATCGAGCTGAACGTGTGCTAGAACTCGGAGGTGTCGTAGTTTCGGTGCTTGATCGGTCGGGCCGTGAAGACGTACGACTACATCAACCGCGTTGTCATAACGCTTCCACTTTCGGTCTACGAGGGTACGTGGACAACACTCTCCCCTCTCGTTGCTATGCATCACCATGATCTTGCGTGTGCATAGGAACTTTTTTGAAATTGCTACGTTCCCCAACAAGATGTTCTACGGATTTCATTGCAATTGTTTTTCCGGAGATAGTTACTCAGTCATAAACTATTTTCTACTTGTGATACTATATCCACAAAAATCAATGCTCAGGAAGCATTCAAAACATGCCAAAATCTTTGGAGGTGCAACTTGAGTTAATTCACAAAAATCAACGCTCAACATGATAAGAGATCACCAACTCGACATGATAAAAAAAAGTCATGTCTGATGATAAGAGCTCACTAGCTCAACATTAGTAAGGATGCCTGAAAATTCAGTTGTCAATATATCGACTTGTGTCTACGCAGTTGAGTTGTGAATTTGTAACATAACTTCTCTTTTGTTGGATACTAAGTTGGGGATTATCATGAATGCGCTATTGAATTTCAGCACCTTGCATAAAAATAGCATCGCTAGATACCAGCTCAACTCATGCATACCGATTGTTCTTAGTTTTTTTTGGATTGGCGTTCACTGTTCAACAATATCATATCGCTTACCGTCGTGTCAGTATACTTAGGCATATAAACAAAATACAATGCATCATATTATTTCCTTGGACATACCTAGCTTGGTGGAATAGATATTTCATAGTTCTGTTTGAG
The DNA here is from genome assembly GCF_003073215.2 of Triticum urartu. Lineage (NCBI taxonomy): Eukaryota > Viridiplantae > Streptophyta > Magnoliopsida > Poales > Poaceae > Triticum > Triticum urartu. The sequence continues at coordinate 20,321,733 of NC_053023.1, forward strand.
TCATTTTAGTATATCCATTTTCTTCTGCTATTTCTTCTGATAAATTATCAAATGAGCTTATCGCATCATCCTGGACATTAACATCAGAACCATCATCTTCAATAAGTTTCCAAAGTTGCGATAAACTCTACTTTTTAGAAGCTGCTGGGTGAGAAGAAACCTACACAAACAAAAAAATAGTAAAATAACAGAACTCTTTCAGGTCTATCATGTGCATTTAGGAACAAAGGAAAAAGTACTGCTTAGTATATAAAAGTGACCTGGACACATATGCCTTGGATTCTTCTAAGCCTCAGCAGAGGCTTGTTTGCTTGCCTTTTACATATGAGAAAGAAAGAAGACCACTCAAAAAGGACACTGCCTACTTCGAGTTAATGAAATGTTAGAACTATGTCTCCAGCCCATTCAACTTTATTTGCAAGGGTGATCTGAATTATATCAACAATGCGATTGTTCAGTCTTAGATCCTGGATAATAATAAGTTCATTGTGAAGGACTGAAGTTTAACCTAGAAACCATAGTTCTGTTTGAGTCATTTTTAGGAATTTACAGAGGCGGAGTTAGGTCAAATGGAGCCACGTGGGCCCCACCACCCATCAGGGCGCGCCCTGGTGGGTGGTGGGCCCATGCTCCCACGCCTGGTATTCTCTCAAATATTCTAGTGTCTCTTATGTCCAGAAAAAAATCTACAAAAAGTTTCATGGCATTTGGACTTCGTTTGGTACTAATATTCTACGAAACCAAAAACAAGCAAAAAACAACAACTGTCATTGGGCACTAAGCTAATAGGTTAGTCCCCAAAAATGATATAAAGTTGCTTGTAAATGTATATAAAACATCCCAGATTGATAATATAATAGAATGAAACAATAAAAATTTTATAGATATGTTGGAGACGTATCAAGCATCCCCAAACTTAATTCATGATCATCCTCGAGTAGGTAAATGATAAAAACAGAATTTTTTATGTGCAATGCTACCTAACATGTTCATCATATATTCTTTTCTTTTGTAGCATGGATATTTGGACTTCAAATGAATCAAAGTAAGAGTCTATAATTTGACATGAAGACATTAGTACTCAAGCATATCAACAAGCAACCATTTCTTTCAAAATATCAACGCTAAAGAAAGCTATCCCTAGCCCATTATGCTCAATCATTGATCCTTTCATGAAACACACTCAAATATTAGCTACATACAATGCACAAGTATGATAATAGTGTTCCCTAGTTGGTGCTTTATAAGAGAAGATAGAGACTCAAAACTAAAATTAAAATTGCATAAAAGTAAATAGATAGGCCCTTCGCAGAGGAAATCAGAGATTTGTAGAGGTGCTAGAGCTCATAGCTTAAATTGAGAGTAAAATTATTTTGAGAGGCATGCTTTTCCTAACAACGAAAACGACCGAAAATTCCCAATATCTTCCATGCTAGATAAATCATAGGCGGTTCCTAAACAGAAAAGAAAGTTTATTTCCTTTCCACCATTCTTACACAATCCATGGCTAGCCATATCCACGGGTGCCTTCCATACCAACACTTTCCAAGGAATTTATTATTAACAACATATTAAAAAATCATTTCGGGACTGTGCATTCCTATTACCTGCCACACTCTCGTGCAATGACAAGTGAATAAACACTCATCTTAAGAATAACATACCTAGCATGGAAAATATTGGCCACCCCCTGCCGCTTCATGAGCGGTATGGGCACACAAAATGGAAATTCATTTTGAATATTAGAGTTGGCACATACAAGTTTACTTGGAACGGCATGGAAATGCCGCATATAAGTAGGTATAGTGGACTCATTTTGCACAACTTTGGTTTAAGGAGTTGGATGCACAAGCAGCATTCCCAGTTAGTACAAATGAATGATAGCAAATAGATTGAGAAGCGACCAACCAAAAAATGAAAACGATCATTAACATGCATTGAACATAACTAACACTGAATAATGCGCCACAAATAGGATGTAATTTCGTTGCATAACTATTGACTTTCGTGATTGCACAGGGAATCACAAATCTTAACACCAATATTCTTACTAGAGCATAATTACTCACCAACATGACTCACATATATAGTTGAATTTATTTTGAAAATAATTGAATCTCGAAAAATAATCATAAATTTGCAGAAAATTCACGAATTTTAAAAGTTCAAGTATTCAAAAATCAAGAGTTTGACAAAAGTACACGACTTTGAAAACAAATCCTGGGCTTCAAATGTTCATGAATTTGAGAAGAGCTCACGAGCTTGAAAGAAGTTCATAAATTCAAAAAATGGTCATGTAATTTGGAAAACTTTCGTGAATTTGAGAAAATTTCAAGACACGGGAAACTTCATAATTTAAAAAGTTTCACAAAAATAAAAACAAAGTTCACAAAAACTTGATTTTTTTCGAAGAATTGAAAACTTCTTGAATTTTGGAAATGATTCACAATTTTTTTTTAAAAAAATAAAATTTGGAAAAAGTTGAAAAAGAAGTTTGGTAAAGTTCACACAATTGAAAAAAAAGAAATAGAAAGAAAAATTAAAAATAAAACAAGAAAAACCAACCAAGACAAATGTCTGAAAAATCGATCAAATCCTAACCTAGTAAAACTAGTGGGAACCTTGTAGAAGGTTACCAAAACCAATGCAGGGAATGAAATGGGCTGGCAGCGTCTAGCAAGCAGGTGGGTGTGCGCCCCGTACCAATTACACACTATTTAACATTGAAGGTGCCAAATAGGATTCGGGGCTGGTGGAGGCCGGGGTAGTAACGTGGTAACTTGCGGTTTCCTCTTCTCTGATGATTGAGGTTGTTGACCTCCTTACATAAGGGTGTGATATGTATGTTGTGGCATGTCAAGCTGGGCGTGCCCACGACTGGCTTACTATTGTCATCTCGTAGATTTGGCAATCCCATTCAAGCAAGGAAAAATATTTTGATTGGGTAAAAATTTCATTGACCCTCAAAGTTGTTGAAATTTTCTGAAATTTTGGTGACCCTTAAATTGCAAAATATTTGGTAAATTCAAAAATAATTTCAAACAAATTCATAATTTTTTGTCTAAGTTTGGACAATTTTGAGAACACATTCATAAAGGGAATCCTTAGCGCCTTTAGTATGTAAGACTTGTTCTGGTCTACCAGTGAGTTTGGTATGCAAATATCCGTTGTCCCAGTTTCGAAGCTTGGCAAGCTTACTATTTTTGGTAGAATTTTATTTGACACAAATTTAAATAGAAATATGAGTCTTCTGGTACTCAAACTCTAGACATGCAGAGTATGTTGATTACTATGATCTGAGGACCATTTTATCATGAATACTCAAGCCTACCACAAAAGTTGAACAATATGCAAAAATTTAGCTCACCCTCGAAACAAACGAGATTTCATGAACTTCTGAAAATTTCATCAAAGTTTTGAACCATGAATTCAACAAAAATGGTCCTGGGAAAGTCCCATTGTGATAGCTTCACCATCACTAACCGGTCAAAGTTGACCCATCAATAATCAGATTCAGCTCTGACAGGCTGGCTAGGGTTGCTAGAGGTCGTTCAATGTTGAGGGGTTAGTTTTGGATCAAATTCTAATAGTGAGAGAACTTAATATTCCGTAATGCCAAAAATCAACTAAGAAAAGAAAAGTTGGTACCCTCCTTTGTGGATGGAGTCCTCCTTGGACTCGTGTAGTCGTTACCCTCCGTGGGTTGAAGTCTCGTTCAACGTAGATGTACGATAGCACCACCTAATAGAACCACACCAAAAATCATCGTCTCGTCATTGTATTTGATTTCTCTGATCCCTCCTTTATGTTCAAATGCAAAGTTGTTAGTTTCCGCTACCTATTATCTAGACTTGCATGTGTAGGGTGTTGCTTGATGTGTGTGAATTGCTAAAGTTTGCCAAGAACTAAAATGGGAAAAGGCTAGGTTTTATTTGGTTAATTAGTCTAATCACCCCTAGACCTACTTACGATCCCACAGAGGCATAGTTGTGCCTCACCGAAAGGGAAAAACATATTTCTTTTTTTACTTCCACGAGAAGCACACTCGGAAAGGAAAAAAGTTGGGGAAACAATCTTCCATCTCGGTATTTTCCTTTTGTTTTTTTGTGGAAAAAAATTCGTCGAATCCTATTAACATGGGATTCATTTTCAAATATCTCAATTCAACAGTAGATACGGTTCACGATTTGGACGCACGGTTTAGGAGAAAATCATTTTCAATCAACAAATTTACGAAAAAAGGAAATATTCCTAGTTGCAACCTGATGCAATGATAGTAATCTTTAGAAAGGGTACTCCTTAAGTAATGATTTCAGGACCTCGCTGACGACAGACGTAAATGGAGAACACTGAAAAAAAGCAGAGAATGTCGGATGTGCGTTTGTCTCGACAGTGGTATGCCTCGCCTTACGAGCACGCTAAGTGGCCGGCCCGGTGACCTTATTTCACCAGATTCGTTCTTTTTTCTTTATAAATCTTTGTTCATATTTTGAGATATTCGATGTACATACATTTTAAAAAATAATTTATTAAATTTGCTAAATTTATTTAAAGAAGTTACTTCGAATATGCAAAATATTAACGTAGTTTAAAAACTAGTTCACGCAATTTTAAAAATGTGAAATCATTCAATAAAAATGTTTGTGACATTTGAAAAATGTACACTTGTTTCAAAAAAAATCTAGTATGTAAAACAATATTCATGTAATTCATAAAAAATAATTTGTATTCCCTCTGTAAACAAATATAAGAGCGTTTAGGTAACTAAAGTAGTGATCTAAATGCTCTTACATTTTCTCTTACGGAGGGATAACTATTAAAAAAGTATGTTACATTCCCAAAAGTATTCATGATTTTCAAGAATATGTTGGTGATATTAACAAAAGATATATACAATGTAAAAAATGCATAGTTTTAAAAATTGCACCATTCCAAAAAATGTTTCATTGTGTACTTGAACTTTTTAACAAATATTTGAAAAGCAACATGTGTATGAAAAAGGGCTAATCATGTATTTGTATTATAACATGTGTAATTTTTAAATATGTATATAAAAATGTAAAATGTGTATGAAGAAATAGATATCAGAACATATATTTTAAAATATGTTCAATATGTATAAAGAAATGTTCTTGATGTATACAAAAAATGTATTGTGTGTACTAAAATGTAGACATGTGCTGAAAATAAAGAAACCCGAATAAAGAAACGAAAAAAAAAACCAAGGACATACATATTAGGAATTCACAAAAAGAATTAATTATGAAACATATTTGGGCTGATGAATTTTTTTGAATTCTCAAATGGTTTTAATTGATAATTTTTTGAATTTGTGATCATTTTTTCAAAATCATGAAATTTTACGTATTGATTAATTTTTTATTGCAAAAACTTCATGAATTATTTTTTTGAGTTTGATTTTTTTAAAGTCATAATTTTTATTAGTTGAAAATGAAAAGAAGTAAAAAAACTCAGCTACGCTCGCTCGCTGGGAGATGCTCGCTCTTGCTCTCGTACGCTGGAGGAGACTCGCGTGCGGGACCCGAGCACATGTAGCAGTTGTCGACTTGAGCCACACGAGTGACATGTCGCTTCTCGCCGAAATCACTACATAAGGGCACCCCTTACAAAGGTCACTCTGACTTCATCTTGTGGTGCATTGCATGTGCGACACTTGTAGCAACCGGGGAGTTTGTCCTCAAGACCTGTAGAGTAGGTTGACAATGATCTACTACAGTGTATCTGAGCGACATGCTGATTACTATGATCAAATAATCTGAGGACCATTTTTTCATGAATATTTAAGCCTAACCAATAACATTGAACGAAATGCAAAAAATTCGCTCACCCTAAAAAAACGAGGTTTCATGAAATTCTGAAAAACATTCGTCGAAGTTTTAAACCATCTATTCAACAAAATTGTCCCGGGAAAAGTCCCATTGTGATAGTGCCATTAGGCCCTGACAACTTCATCATCACTGACTGGTCAAGTTTGGTCCGTCAATAATCAAATTCACCGCCGAACGGGTGGCTAGAGGCCGGTAAATGTTGAGGGTTTAGTTTTGGATCAAATTCTAATAGCGAGAGAACTCAATATTGCGTAATCCCAAAAATCAACTAAGAAAAGAAAAGTTGGGTATATACAACTTTCATCTTTATTGAAATCTCTGATCCATGTAGAGTAGGTTGATCGCGATCTACTACAGTGCTTCTATGAAGATCTACCCCGAGTGAGGCTAGTCCTTCATGGACGGAAGCCATGATGGCATAGATAAGATTACTTCTTCGTGGATCCTTTGTGCATGAAGCCCTCTCTGGACTCGTGCAACTATTATCCTCCATGGGTTGAAGTCTACATCAACGTAGATATACGATAGAACCACCTATCAGAACCACGCCGAAAATCATCGTCTCATCATTGTGTTTGATTTCTATGATCCCTCCTTTATGTTTCATATGCAAAGTTGTTAGTTTGCGCTGGCTACTATCTAGACTTGCATCTGTAGGGTGTTGCTTGATTTGTGTGAATTGCTAAATTTTGCCAAAAACTAAAATTGGGAAACGGCTCGATTTTATTTGGTTAATTAGTCTAATCACCCCTAGACGTACTTACGATCCTACAGAGTCATAGTTGTGGTGAGGGAAAAAACATATATTTTTTCCACTTCCGCGAGAGGCACAAATTTGCTTCCATGAGAGGCGCACTCGGAAAGGAAAAAATTGAGGCAAAAAATCAGGCTTCCGGCTCGGTTTTTTCCTTCCATTTTTTTCATGGAAAATCGTTCGTCGAAACCTATTAACATGAGATCTATTTTGGAAGATCTCAATTCAACGGTAGAAACGGTTCACGATTTGGACGCATAATTTAAGAGATAAAACATTTTGAATTAACAAATCTACGAAAAAGGAATATTCCTAGTTGCAACCTAAGGAGATGATAATTATCTTTAGAAAGAGTACTCCTCAGTTAATGATTTCAACACCTCGCTAACGAGAGACGGAAACAGAGAAACCCGAAAAAAACAACTGAGAATGCTGGATGTGTGTTTGTCTCGACAGTGGTACGCCTCGCCTTACGAGCGCTAAGTGGCCGGCCCAGTGACCTTATTTCACCAGCTTCGTTCTTTTCTTTTTTATAATTATTTGTTTATATTTTGAGACATTCTAAGTACATATATTTTAAAAAATATTTTTGAAATTTGCTATATATTTAAAGAAGTTACTTCGAATATGAAAAATATTAACATAGTTTAAAAACTAGTTAGCACAATTTTAAAAATATGAAATCATTCAATAAAAAATTTCTGTGACATTTAAAAAATGTACACTTGTTTCAAAATTCTTTCTACTATGTAAAACAATATTCCTGTAATTAATAAAAAACAATCTGTACTCCCTTTGTAAAGAAATATAAGAGCATTTAGATCACTAGGGATTACTATTAAAAAAAGTATGTTACGTTTCAAAAATATTCATGGTTTTCAAGAATATGTTCATGATATTAACAAAACAAAAATTATACAGTGTAAAAATGCATAGTTTTAGAAAATTATACCATCCCAAAAAATGTTTCATTGTGTACTTGAACTTTTTTTACAAATATTTGAAAAGAAACATGAGTATGAAAAAGGGCTAATCATGTATTTGGAAAATCTAACATTTGTAAATTTTTAATATGTATATAAAAATGTAAAATGTGTAATAAAATGTAGAAATGTGCGGATAAAAAGAAAAAGAAAAATATAGAACTCAAAAACCAGAAGAAAACTAAAGAAAGAAACGAAAAAACCAAGGAAAAACATATTAGGAATTCACACAAAAATAAAGAAACATATTTGGACTGATGAATTTTTTTGAATTCTCAAATGGTTTTAATTGATCATTTTAAAATTTGCGATCATTTTTTGAATTTGTGATCATTTTTTCGAAATCATGAAATTTTACGTATTGATTAACTTTTTATTGCAAAAACTTCGCGAATTGTTTTTTAGAATTTGAATTTTTTTCGAAAGTCAAAATTTTTATTAGTTGAAAGTAAAAAGAAGTAAAAAAAAACTCACCTTCGCTCGCTCGCTAGGAGGTGCTCGTTCTCGCTCTCGTTCGTTGAAGGAGACTCGCGTGCGCGGCACGGGCCCATGTAGCAGTTGTCGGCCTTAGCCACGCGAGTGGCGTGTCGTTTTTCGCCGAAATCACTACATAAGGGTACCCCTTACAAAGGTCACTTTGACTTCACCTTGTGGTGACAAGTGGAGCATTGCATGTGCCACACTTGTCGCAACCGGGGAGTTTGTCCTCTATAGAGTAGGTTGATAATGATCTACTACAGTGTTTCTGGGCGACGTGTGAAGACCATTTTATCATGTCTATTTAAGCCTACCAAAAGACATGGAACGAAATGCAAAAAATCCGCTCACCCTAAAAAATCCGCTCACGAAATTCTGAAAAACAATCGTCGAAGTTTTAAACCATGCATTCAACAAAATTGTCTTGGGAAAGTCCCATTGTGATAGTGCCATTAGGCCCTGACAACTTCAACATCACTGACTGGTCAAGGTTGGCCTGTCAATAATCAGATTCACCACCGAACGAGCGGCTAGAGGCCGGTCAATGCTGAGTGTTAGTTTTGGAGCAATTTCTAATAGCCAGAGGACTTAATATTCTGTAATCCCAAAAATCAACCAAGAAAAGAAAAGTTACTAGTGTCTATTCAACCCTGACCCCCTCCCCTCGTTGAAATCTCCGATCCTTCACCTTTGTTGCCTCGATGACGGTGGCCGCAACCTCATGAGCATCATAAATACCTTTCACGACGACATCAAATTATGTTACTATTTTCTGCGGCTCCTATTAGATCTTAAGAATGCAAGTGCATTCATCATCAACACTCGGGTCGTTGTCATCACATCTAAGAACGTCGATTTCTCTGGCTTCAACACTAGGGGCCGTTGTCAGCACGTCATAAGTGACATGGCATGGCTCTGGGGCAGTCGACCATTGGCTCACCGCCTATAGTCTGCTATCGAGGTGCCGGCAGGGCCATGGTGATGGCGGCCACAACCTCATGGGCATCTTGCGTATCCTGAACGACATCAACAATCTTCGGGCAAGGCTTCACTCACCGTTGTGTGTGTGCTTCCCGGCTCTATCAAATAGCGTGACCCATAGTGGTTGTCCCCTTCTTCTGACCACCGGCGATATAGTTCTCCACCACGGCTGGCGGCATATTTACAGGTTTGATTTTAACCAAGATTCCGGGTTAAATAGAGTCACTATTTTTTTCTCTGTAAAAATTTCATTGCCATTTTCTAGTAACTGAAATTAGCAAAAGGAAGAATTATGTGTTTTTTTCGAGTGAGAGAAGTTAATGATCCATAATCCGAAAATCAACTAAGAAAAAGAAAAGTTGGTAGTCCTCTAGTAACCGAAATTAGGGCCACTTTTAACCACACAAGATTCCGGGTTAACCAGGGTCACTTTTTGTTTCTCTGTAAATTTTCATTGCCATTTTCTAGTAACCGAAATTAGCAAAGGGAAGAATTATCTGTGTTTTTTTCTAGATTTTTTTTTTGAGAAATTGTGTTTTTTTCTAGATACTAGAGAGAAAGCAGAGCATGGGCCAAATCCCTCCCTCGTGGGCCGGAACGCAACCGAACAGAGAACACCAGCGCTTCATATATATACATGGCCGTCCCTTCTTCCCTCTGAAAAACTCTCTGAAAAAATACCCCGCCTGACCGGCTCACCTCCGCCGCGTCCACCCCCACCCGGCTGACCGTCGGCGGCGCACCAGCCCTCTTCGCCCCGTACCCCCGCCCGACGGCCCCGCCGCCAAGAACTCGAGCTTTCTTGGCACAAGAAGCCGTTTCTTGGCCCGAGACAGCGTTTCTTGGCACAGGCCAAGAAACCCGGCGCCGGCGAGATGCCCAGAAGGCCCCGCCGGGTCCAGGCGCACCCCGTGGCGGCGCAGCTCGGAGAGGAGGGGCGCCCCCTGCGCGAGCGCCTTCGCTTCGCCGTTCGACGCGGGATGGCGCGCGGAGGCCCCGCCGTCCGCGCTCTGCTTCGGCGCGCGGTGGCGCTCGGCGGCCGGCATCTCCTCCGACCACTTCGTATGCTCCTGGGGCTCGGAGGCCGCCATCTTCTGCGGCCTTTTCGTCTCCTGTGGCGCGGCCTGGAGCTCGGCGGCCACGCCCTGCAGCGCGCCGCGCTCGCCCTCGGCCGCCCTCTTCGTCTTCTGTGGCGCGGTCTGGAGCTCAGCGGCCACGCCCTCGGCCGCCGACTCCTCGTCGCCCGCGCCCGACAGCAGGAGGCTGTGTACGGAGACGCCGATGGCGAGCCCAGGACGCCGCCGAGGCCGACAGCGCATGGCACAGCTATCTTCTACGATCCCCGTGGGCGTCGACCTCGTCCTCCCTCGCTGCCGCTGCCTCCGCCGCCGCTACCTCCGCCGCCCCAGCCCTCTCCTCCTCCTCCGGTGGTAAGTCCGTCGCCCCAGCCTTCTCCTCCTCCTCCGGTGGTAATCTACAAAACAGAGTAAACACTTGATTCAGAGAAAACTTTGTAGACTCTGAATATTGTAGCAGAGAAAACTTGTGTCAGGTACTTGTGTCAGGTTCAGAGAAAACTTTGTAGATCCTGAATGGTACATCGTAGGAAGGGTTCTTGTGTCAGGTTCAGAGAAAACTTTGTAGCAGAAATATTGTTGTGTCAAGGTTCAGAAAGGTTTAAACTTCTGTAGATGATCACCATCTTTCATTTCCTCCTCTCTTCAGGTTGTTGATGGGGTGGATGTGCCCAGGCACATAGTCGATCTTTTTGTCGACTATTGCAGGAGAAGCTGTCCGGCTAATTCAACAATTTGTCACTTTTGCGTCTTTGAAATGCAGCGCTCTCGTGATTTCACTGTTGCTACTTGGGAGGTCAGTAACTCATACACCTCTTGCTGTAAACACCATCAATTGTTCTGTTTGTGTTCCCGACATTGTTTACAGTTTTAATTTTCTTTGTAGATGCCCGGGCACTGTCATGATCTTCACAGGTTAGAGGGAGGGAGTGTCCGTTGCCCCGTGGCTGGCTGCCATGTTCGAGTACGTCCAGGACGTGATTTGGCACTGCACAGCCGCTTCCTGCACGATTTCCCCCCAGGCTGGTGGCGTCGGTACATCTGATCTTTGATGTACACAAGAAAGGTCAGGCTAACAAGTGATGCAAATCTAGTTGCTGTCATGATGCTGTGATGATGGAGACGAGGAAGCCCACCTGAAGAGTGATGCAAATTCTCTGTTTTTTCGTTCTTTAGATGATTCATTCATAGCTGAGAATGAAGAAACTCTTAGGCATGCTGCGATTTGTAAAATAGACTGCTACTCATTCAGGTTTAAAGTAAACCGGATTGAAGCTAGTGTGTACAGACTGGGATCAAGTGTTTGATCATGACTGGATCTTGCAAAACATCTTCTTAATTTCAAAACAATAGATGGATCTGTTAGCTTTTTATTGCCAGAAGACATGCTATTTTTTGCGGCTAGGCAAATCACATAACCTGACAATTCCCTGCTGTTATTCCAAACCCAGCAGCGTTACGCTAGTGTAACATTGACAGCCCAGACATTACGAATGCTTCTGCTTATTGGAAATAGCGAAGAATCAATATATATACCGCCCGTTGATTTTTTCAAATTTCCGTTGACATGATTATAACATATGTAAACAGATGAAACTCAAAACCATTTATTCAGAGGCAACAAGTCTAAATATTGGAACCGATATCTCAAATTCTCAATGCAAGTATCGTCGCTTGTCTGAGTAGCTCCAAATGGACAGTCTTGCTAAAGCCCTGCTCAATAGTGGACGGAAGAAAACATCTTAATTTCAAAACAATAGATGGTTTGTTTGCTTTTTTTTGCCAGAAGGCATGCAGCAAAGTAAATCACATAACCCGACAGAAATATTTGTGATTTCTTCAAGTGATAACTACCAACAGAAATCTTCAGGTGCACTGAAAGAGCAATTATGCGCACTCTGAAATAAACAACAACTGGAAGGAAATACCATTCCCTGCAGTTATACCAAACCAAGCAGTGTTACACTTGAGAAACATGGTATCCTGGACATTAACACACCACAATAGGACGATATGAGCATAGGAGAAGATATACGACAGAAAAATGATAAGAACAAGAACATAAATCAATTAAACTTTGGAGAATTACAAGATTATAACATATGCAAGCAGATAAAACTCAAAACTATTTATTCAGAGCCAACTAGGTACAGGCTAGCCATATCTTAGTTGCTTCATTGAATCCATCGATCTGTTTTCTTCAATCTCCCCCTGAAGCCAAGTTCATCTTTCGAAGATCAGGTGTAATCCACATTGGGGCCGGAAAGTTTGACCAAAGCTGCGGAGACACAAGGTCCTCCTTGCTGTTATCATCCAAGTTGAGAACTCCCATATCACGGTGATTATTCGTCAATCCACATGCCCATAAAGAATTATCATCGGTGAAGTAGGCATGATTTGCCCTGAGAGACGGATATTCTTCAGCTCCAAGACAAAGTGATTGATTATGCCCAAGAAACAACACATGGTCACGCAAGCAATTGATTTCCTTAAGTTCACTTCCAGCAGCGTCAAATTCATATATCCTATATTGCGTAGTGTTCCAAAACACAGATGCCCCAGGTTCAGGTTTTACATTATGATCCTCAAAGATCCTCCATATAAGTAGCAGACCACCCCATGGAGCTTGAACAACGTACATGTACTCGCAGTCGTACTCCCTGGGTGTGCTTATAATCGTCTTCCTTGTGACCACAGGGCCACTAAGATCAAAGGTGTGAAGTTCTCCCTTGTAAGTGCATGCAGCATACAACAAGCCATCCTTGTAAGTGCAGTCACTATAGTCATCATAAGGTGGCAACCAGGTCCACTTATCATCCCCAACCCTTGCAAAAGAGAGCTGACGCATTGGATTATGGATGAGCACGACAATGTAGCTTCCAGTGGATGTATCAGGGAAAACAAATGCTTTATAGTGGAGTTCATGCCGCAGCTTGTCAAGAGCGAAGATTGATGGCGAGCTATAAACACCACGGGCTCCACTGTGCCATGAGAATTCATACTTGTGGAGAGCACCATACTCATCAACTATGGGGTTCACCTGCTCGATGGTGATCACTGATGGGAGAGCAATCTGTTCACATGTGATGGGATTGACAAGGTGCATCTCAGATCTGTCGTCAACAGTTACCAGCCAGCCATGTGAGGACCCGATCAAACACCTAGTGCGTATAGGCGGCTCCGGGAGAGTTAACTTGTACGACCTCTTCTCCGCGAGGCTGTAGAGGCATGCAACACTCTCACCAGCGGATTCGGAAGTGTAGAGGAGGCATGGCGTCTGCTGGAGTTTGTACTGCCCAAGGCTCCGTAGGCTTGTGTATGCGGAGCGCCAGGAGGAGCAGACAGAGCCGGCACGCACGAGGTCAGGGATCTCAAGGGTGGCAAAGATACCCATCAAGATGTCCGGAGGCAGCTCCGGCAGTGTGCCCAGTGTAGTCTTCTTGGTCAGTTGTAGCTCAACATGTTCAGCTTTGCAGAATTTCTTCAGTGAACTGGGAGTGAAGCCTAGCAGCTTTGGCAAATTTCTGAAGATTAGGGTGCACAAATACGTCCTGTGTATAGCAAGCTTCCCTAAGCTCATTATCCTGGCAACACTACATGACTCCATTGGAGCAGAGTCTCTGCAGATATCTTCAGCTTGGGCCAAACTGACAAAAATTCAGTAAGTTGAACGCAAATTTCTGCAGAGGAAAGGCTGGCTCCTGGCGATACTTATATACAGATAGATCACCAGCCGATTCAAATTCCAGTAGGAGAAGCAAATCTGAGCCCAAGAACAATACGGATATGGACTGAATCCGATTCCCAGGGCGCTTCTAGTGCTACAACACGGACTGGCACTCGACAAAGATTCCGACTTGTGCTGAATTCCGAGCGAGCCTGTTCC